>NW_023330880.1:0-57339 GCF_011100685.1 Canis lupus familiaris
AATAAATAAGTAAAAATAATATAAATAAATAAATAAATAACTCTTTTAAAAAGCACCCAGGTATAACATTATGTGAACCCCATGCAGAAGGGTTATAGTTGGAATGAAACAGATACAGTGAGGATCCCTAAGGATAAAGGTCTCAAGAGTCCTGACATAAAGAACCTGCACCCATTGCTACTTCTAACTAGTCTAGCCTTTTGCTTGGTTTCTGGTGATGATAGGCTCTAACTCACTGCCATCCCAAAGTGCTGAATCAAATTATACCTTCTCAGCTGTTACATAGGAAGTAACACTATTTTACTATATTTTAAACCTCAGTGAGAAATATCTAGCATGTTTTAAGTTATTTTCATTTTTGAAAAAAGATTTTACTTATTTATTCATGAGAGACACACACATACACAGAGAGAGAGAGAGAGAGAGAGAGAGGAGGCAGAGACATCAGCAGAGGGAGAACCAGACTCCTCACAGGGAGCCAGACGTGGGACTCGATCCCCAGGCCCCGGGATCATGCCCTGTGCCCACGGCAGACACTCAAACCGCTGAGGCCGCCCAGGTATCCTAGTAATAACTAGCATTTTAATGTAAACTTACATATTAATACTATTAATAATAGCATATTCTTCTGCAGTCCATCCATATACATCTTAGGAAAACCTTCCTAAAGAGAAGACTGACTATATTTCATGGTTCATCTTTTACAGCATATTTTACAGCAAGCATAAGGGCTATTCTAAAATAACAGAGAGATAACTTCATCCTTAAGAACTCAGAGTATTTAAGCACCTAATCTGATATACTTCATCAGGGTAATATCTCACATGTTGCTACAGAATTGACCACTAACATGTCCAAGTGTTCATTTTTGTAAATTAACCCCACGGCTAAAATGAAGGGACAAAAAAGAAGTCTCTGGTTCCACTTGGGTATCATAGTAGAAGTTGCTAATTTAAAACCTCTGATGAACAAGAAACTATGCCGAGGTCACTGATCTGAATAGGTGAAGGGTTTTTTAAAAAAAAATTCCCCATTTGTGACATCTGGGTGGCTCAGCGGTTGAGTGTCTGCCTTTGGCTCAGGGCGTGATCCTGGAGTTCCGGATCCTGCTTCTTCTCCTCTGCCAGTGTCTCTGCCTCTCTTTGTGTGTCTCTCATGAATAAATAAATAAAATCATTTTAAAAATCCCCATTTCTTCCTTAAACTGGTACAGTGTACCTCCAAACCACCTGGAGGCCAGGTCGGTATAAAAGCTATCTGTAGGCTTAAAACAGTAATATTCACACTAATGATAAGAAAACAGTCATAGTTGCAGTTAGTGATGTTAAGTTAAACATGTGGGTAGGCACTAAATCACATGATTATATATATATAATTATTTACACACAACCACCCTTGAAGGATATATTATTATCCTCCTTTTCATATCAGGATATGTATCTGGTGATGGTAAGTAATGTTTCCAAGGTCACATACCCAGCAAGGAGGCAAGCTAACAATTAAACCTAGTCTTCTGTGAATCTAAAGTCCATCTCTTTTCTCTTTATCACTCACCTATGATTTATCCTCATTAAAGGAAGAGTCTATTCACCTAAGGTTCTCTTTCATCATCCTTCAATCCATTCCAATTAAAAATGAAAATGATAAAACATACTGGACATGAAAAAGTATAAAAACTGATGAACCCAGAGTATCTGCTAATGGTAACCACTTCGGGATCATCTAACAACATCAGTATTCTTCAACAAAAAGTAATAAAGCAAAGTGTCATCCAAAAAAACAAAACAACTCCTACTTATGCTTATTGTATATCTTTTAAAGTATGAAATAGAATCTTAAAAAATATTAATAAAAGAGTTCAGATATCCAGAATTGTGTCATAAAGTAAACTACAAGTTGGGAGTCCCCATTATAAAACTAATAATATTAATATGAAACCCTTTTAATATAAAATCCGATGGCAAAAAAACTATTGCAAATGACATCAATCAATATTACAAAGAAATATGAATTCTGCTATACACTGTTCATGTTGGCCTGTCAGAAAAATTGCTTTCTACCTAAGAGATGACATCCTGACATTTTTCACTATATGACTATAACTTAATCATCTTAAGATAAAATTTATGACATGAGAAATTGTTACCACTCAAGACAAAATAGTAAGGTTTAAAAAACAAAACAAAAAAATACTCTACCTTTTAACCGTATCCCCTGAAAGTAGACGTGCTCCTTTTCCTACTAAAAATTTCACCATTTGCTCTTTGTTTTCATTTAGAGCAACTAAAACTGGTGTGAGGCCATCCTGTAAAAGTGAAAAAAACAACTTATAATTTATAAAATTACATATTTGCATGCTAAATTTTAAAATTTCTATACATTCTGCTAAACTTAAAACATATACTGTAGAAAGTAAAATAAAATTAGCCCCTTCCTTCTCACCACTCTGTGTTTTCACCACCTGCTCCTTCTTTTTAAAAGACTGCTTTCTCAGGGAGCCTGGGTGGCTCAGTTGGTCAAGCATCTGCCTTCAGCTCATGAGCTCAGGTCATGATCCCAGGGTCTCAGGATGGAGCCCTACCTTGGGCTCCCTCTGCAGCAAGGAGTCAGCTTCTCCCTCTCCCTCTGCCCCTCCCCTCCACTCGTGCTCTCTCTCCTGCTTGTTTGCTCTCTGTCTCTCTCAAAAACATAAAATCCTTTTAAAAAGTAAAATTAAAAAAAAATAGACCTCCACTACCTCTTCATAGATTACCTGAAGTCATTCTACAAACTCGCTTCAAACATTGCCTGGCTCCAAGAATCTTTGCTTCTCTCACATAATATACCATGGTACACTCTATTCCACACCATCTAAACCAAGAGCTTCTCGAAGGCAGGGGTGATTTTTTTAATCTCTGTATCTCCACTCTCTAAAACATAGTAGTGAATATTTAAAATATTGTTATTGATTTTAATGGATATCTCTGGAATAGTGTTTTTTCAATTATATTCCAAAGAATACATAATTTGCAAGAAGGAAGACACTGTGCCCCAAAAGAAAGATTCAATGATCATCTATGTTTGTGAAATACTCAAAACTGCACTATACATGTAGCACAAATGAACTCCATTTACATTTGCTTATCCCCATTTGACAATTCCTTTTTTTTTTTTTTGTAGCAAACATTAATACTTGAGAAATAAGAGTTCTCAGGGATATAGCTTTAAGAACTTTCCAATAAAGGCGAGGGTTTTCTCCAGGTTGTACAAACTTGCTTGATTCTCTTCTATCAATGGTATGGGATCCCAGATGTCAACACAAAACACTGAGTCACTAAGGAGTCACTAAGGAGATGGACTCTGAATGAAAAGAGCTAGGTTTCAGGGTAGCTGGGTTGCGTAGCCAGTTGAGTGACCCTTGGTTTTGTCTCAGGGTGGTGGGATCCAGCCCCACCTTGGATTCTGGGCTCCCCTGGCACTCAGCACCAAGTCTGTTTAAGATACTCTCTCCCTCTTCCCCTCACCCAACCCCCCAAGACTGTGCATGTACAAGCTGTCTCTCTAAAATACGTAAATAAAGCTTAGTAGAAATCAAAAATAGAAAAAGAATAAATAAATAAATAAAAGAAATAAGCTTCAACTGAACATTGAATGCTTAATACTAAGTAGTTCGTGGTTGGGAAACCTGAGTGGCTTAGAGGTTGAGCTCCTGCCCTCAGCCCAGGGTGTGTTCCTGGAGTCCCAGGTTCAAGTCCCACATCTGGCTCCCGGCATGGAGCTTGCTTCTCTCTCTGCCTGTGTCTCTGCCTCTCTCTCAGTGTCTTTCATGAATAAATCAATAAAATATTTTTTAAAAAAATAAATAGTCCTTGGTCAAGGAGGGCACAAATGATGAGATGAGCGCTGGGTGTTATACTTTATTGTGGCAAACTGAATTAAAATAAAATTATAAATAAATAAATAAATAAATAAATAAATAAATAAATAAATAAATATCCTTGGACTTACTCCTATTATACAATGATAAAGCTTTATCTTAACTGTTAGAAAGCTCAGTATGAGATTTTTCTCATTTTTATCTTTTTGATTAAATTCAATTAAATAACATATAGTGTATTATTAGTTTCAGAGGTAAAAGGTTGTGATTCAGCAGTCTTATGTAACACCCAGTGCTCATTCCATCATGTGCCCTCTGTAATGTCCATCACCCAGTTACCCCAAACACCCATACCAACCACTCCAAGGACACTCAGGTTGGTTCTTATGATTAAGAGTCTCTTATGGTGTGTCTCCCTCACTCTGTCTTGTTTTACTTTTTCTTCTCTTCCCCTCTGATACTCTGTTTTGTTTCTAACATCTACATAATGAATATGACCATATGATAACTGTCTTCCTCTGACTGACATAGGATATTATGCTACGTGAAATAAGTATGAGATTTGGTCTCAATTATATTAATTCTGGGACCCGTAAGGCATATCCACTTCTAAAAATCCTCTTAGTATTCCAGTTTCTACTGTGATTACTATTTATAATTATTTTGTATTTTAGGCAAAGTGTAAATCAGAAATAAAAATATAACAGCTTATCAATAAAAATAGGAATACTGGAGGAGCACTGTGTTTTTATAGATTGGTAAAATGAATTTAAATGAAAAATCTTAATAACAAAAAAATTCTAATACTGGCTTACATAGATTATTTTTAGCACAATCAATAATACTAAATAATTTAATATTCTCTGCAATATGCATAATATATCCAAATAAAATGGATTAACCTCATAGGACTGCAGATATTCCAAAAGGAACACGAATACAGTACATTTAAAGAAAAAATGGTTTTCAAAAAAAAAAAACAACTTTTAAATTTTAACTTGGAAAATTCATCCTGAGGTACCGGGTGACTCAGTGGTTTAGCATGGTGACCCGGGATCCTGGGATCGAGCCCACATCAGGGTCCCCATAGAGAACCTGCTTCCCCCTGTGCCTAGCTCTCTGCCTCTCTCTGTGTGTCTCTCATCAATTACTGAATAAAGTAATGAAAAAAATAAGGAGACAAAGAAACAGAAAATTCAATCCCAATCCTAAGAAATTAACATAAAATACAAAATATATATTATAAATTAATATGGAGTGTCTTGAAATCTTGAAATCTTTGTCAACATATACCATAAAACAGTAATTGTAAACTCAATGGTTATGGAGGCAAAGCAGGTGACACGAGTCAGTGAAGAACCTAGGCGGGGACACGAGCAAACTGGAGACACACGCCTCCTATAAAGGGACAGCCTCTGCACAGCATACCAAACAGCAGCATGGGCTCAAGGTACCAGAAGTGATCTGTAAGAAAAGCTCAAAATCCAGAGTTCTACATGCGTGCCATAATTTTAAATGTTAGCTCAACTGACAGTGGAAACTAAATACATCCGGGGGCCACATTTAGTCTATAGCCTACTTGTGTTTTTCTATTTGCTGTGACTGTTTCCAATGGCCGTGCATAAAACAAATACTTGGACATCAAACCTTTCCTAAAGCATCAGGATCATGTTTTACCAACAAATTAGGCCCCACCTTCTAAGGAAAATTGCTGTGAAGACTCATTAACACCTACTGTCAGAATTTTCCAATGCTTGTTTCAACTACAATCTATTTGTATTTACTTCCCTCACATTGCTAACCGAACAGACAGGAGTTCAGAGGAATGCTGAAGCAAAGTTATTAAAACAATTACCATCTGTATTGTCACTAACTACATGCTGAATGTTTAACACAGTAGTGATTATGCACTATGCCAGGGCCCTATGAATTTGAAAGACATCCTAAGATAGTCTATCGCACAGCTTCAACTAAAAAAGAAGGTTCACGGATTTCTACTGCTGCAATTGGGAAAACCCTGCTTGTAATAATCAGAATGGTAGCAAAACACGTAAAATCTTTAAAGGGTCAGACTCTACTTATTAAAAGACTACTCATAAAGACTTCCCATCTGGGTGCCGGTGAATGACTGATAGCTGGAAGAAAAGGTAATTATTTTTCAAGCCAACAGAGATGACCAATAATTTTCATCTGTAATTCTCAAAGAGATACAGACAGATGAAAGGCTAATGTTGGAGAGAGTGGAAGGAAGTAGCCAGTATCCAACTTCAGTTAAATCTCTTCCAGAGATTTAATATTTTTACATCTCTAAATTTGTATATGTATACCTACCCATTCAGTAGTTCTTAGCCAAGAGTTGTATCAGAATCTCAAAACCCTATTTCCAAATTTCTGCGTACACACGTTATTGGATTCACTCCGTCGAAATCTTCACGGGACAGTTTAGGCTTGTAAATTCTTTTAAAGTTCCCTAGTTGACTGTGATTCACCAGCACAAGTCTAGCTGAGAACTAGTACAGTACACAACCATGCCAGTCTCCTCTTTCACCTATGTGGCCAATTCTCCCTATCACTTGAGGATTCAGCCAAAAACAGAAATGAGTCACTTATCAAACCTGCATTCAATTTCCATGGCTAGAGGTAGAACAAGGACTAGTAAACTCAAAATGCAACTTGATTCCATTATTTACACACTCCTTACGTCCTTCCCATCAAGACATTCTAGATTTGCAAGAAGAGTTTAGACTCGTATCTAAGTGGCTATAGCTGCAAAATACTATACTGTGTTCTTTCCTCTTCTTGTCCACTTTTTTTTTTAAGATTTTTATTGATTTATTCATGAGAGATGAGAGAGAGAGAGAGAGAGAGAGAGAGACAGGCAGAGACACAGGCAGAGGGAGAAGCAGGCTCCTCCATTCAAGGAGTGCCATGTGGGACTCGATTCGGGAGACCACGGGATCATGCCCTGAGCCGAAGGCATATGCTCAATCACTGAGTCACACAGGCGTCCCTTTTCGTGCCCATTCAACCACCAGTTTACTGCCAATCTGATGTCCTTAGAGTCCTCCTAGAATTGATCTCTATATAAATTTACAACACACTCACTGGTTCGTGAGTAAGAATTACTATCCCTGAAAATTGAAGACTCCTTACCTAAACATAAACACTGAAGAAAAACAAACACAATCCAAAAACCTTGTCTTGATATTTCCCCTCACTTGCCAAATGTCTAAATCACTCTGCATGTTCCTGACTGCTTTCTCCTTTGCCCCTCTTTTGTCCCTCTTAAGTCAAGGCTGATAAAAGACAAGCTCTGACCGTGTTAATCAATCACTTTTTGATCAAATAGGAACTTCTCAACAGCAGCAAGATTTGATATTGTAAAATACACTTGTTTTGTGTTTTAAGACAAAGCCTATTTCCAAGGCAAATTTTGCTTTCCTCTGTTGTTTGACACTAAATAAGAAAACAAACTGGGTGAGAAAACATTTTTGAAAATAAAGTTTCAGAACACATTCTGTGTTCTCAAAAATATTTGCCATAAATACATAAAAGAAACCTGTATTCTCTAATGCTTCTTTAGAGGTATCATTATTTAGGGGCAACTGAGTGGCTCAGTCCGTTGAGCATCTGACTCTTGGTCTTAACTCAGGTGATGATCAGAGTTATAAGATCCAGCGCTGCGCCAGGCTCAGCACAAAGTCTACTTCAGATTCTTACTCTCTTTCTTTTCCCTCTGCCCCCACAACATCCCCTGCTTGTAGATGCTCGCTCACTTCCTCAAAAATAAATAAAATCTCACGGCTGAGTAATACTCCATTGCGGACATATACCACAGATTACTCAACAATTAGAAACAAAAATACCCACCATCTGCTTCAACATGGATGCAACTGGAGGGTATTATGCTGAGTGAAGTAAGGCAATCGGAGAAGGACAAACATTATATGGTCTCATTCATATGGGGAATAGAAAAGAGTGAAAGGGAATAAAGGGGAAAGCAGAGAAAATGAGTGGGAAATATCAGTGAGGGGGACAGAACATGAGAGTCTCCTAACTCTGGGAACCAAACAAGGGATGGTGGAAAGGGAGGTGGGTGGGGGGTTGGGGTGACTGGGTGACGGGCACCAAGGGGGGGGCACTTGACGGGATGAGCACTGGGTGCTGTGCTCTTTGTTGGCAAACTGAACTCCAACTAAAAAAATTTTGAAAAAGAAAAAACTAAAAGATAAAATAAGTACATAAACCCCAGAGTGAGGTGAAAAAATAAATAAATAAAAAAGCTTAATTAAAAAAAGGAAGGCAGGAAGGAAGAAGTATTATGGTAAGCCTGGGGGGCTCAGTGGGTCAAGCATCTCTCTCTGGTTATGGTCACGATCCCACTCCTGACATCAAGCCCCGTGCATCAGGCTACCTGGCTCAGTGGGAAGGCCTTTTCTTTCCCTACCTCTGCCTTTCCTCCCTACTCTTGTTTGCTCTCTCTCATATAAATACAATCTTCAAAAATAAAAAGTGTTGTTATTTAAAGCAAAAGCTTAGACAGTTATTTCAAAATATTTTCATCCAGGAAATGTTTGAGCTTCCAAATATGAAAAATCGACCCTATCTATGGCACACAACAGTGTTTCTGCAAGGGCAGCGACTGAAGGTAATGCATGTCAAAGAAAACACAGGGAGACTGGCAAGTGTGGTCATCACCAGCTCCCCATGCACACCTACCACCCCACTGAGGAAATACATAGGCTGAGCAGGAGCTACTCTCCGGAATGGGAGGCCTCACCGTGGTACATGGCTGGCAGAGTGGCTACCAGCACAAGCAGATACCACCTGTAGGATGTCATGACCTGATCCCCCTGCTCTCATCTTCTGAACCTTAGGGCCTAGAGTGCCCAAGGCCTATTACAACCTGCTGCTTTCTCCTCCCATTTACATTCACCCAAGCTACTCCTCTGGGTCACGGTCTCCTACTCATCCCCAGAAGCATCCATTTCCTAAGCCCCTGCACACCTTTCGGCCTCCATCATCACCACACTCCCCTCTAGGCCTTCAATCCTTTGTGGGCTCTGAGGGCACCATCTACTCCCAGGCACAAAGGGGAAGATTTTCTTTCTGGGGTGGAAGGGTGGCTAGCAGACAGAATGTGGTCTTTCTATATGCATTACTTTTCTTTTTCACTCACTCTGCTTTGGTTTTGGAGTTGTTTCCATGATGACAGGACCTACTGTATAAAATTCAGTGTCGATGTCTTCATATATATATGTACCTATGTACATATATATGTACATATATATATAAACCTTTTGCAGCTATCTATAAATAAATAAATAAGTATATATATATATATATATATATATATATAAATGTCAAGTACGTTGTAAAAAAAAAAAGTTGACTTGTACCGTGTTTTTGGCCTCTATATTTGCGTTTTGTAAAAGCAGCTTCTCTGCTATTGAGACAATCCCTTCGTGGGCTGCATAATGGAGAGCTGTGTTGCCCTTGTTGTCTTTCACTTTAGGATCAGCACCGTGTTCCAGGAGAAGAGTTACACATGCCTCTTCTTGGCATTGTATAGCCTGTGAGCATTACAACAAGAAACAGAATGTAAATTCTGGGAATTGAAAGGAAACATGCCACAAGTTTCACCAATGAGTTATGTTTAAATGCAACAAATGTTCATTCCAAGGACTTCAATCCAATCCACCTCAGGCAGACATAACTGTGACCACCCACCTTCACGAGAGCTGTCCTGTCTTCGCCATCACAGAGGTTAAGCTGGCAGTGCCGATCTACCAGGAGCTTCACCATATCTTCACGGCCAATGGCACAGGCCAAGTGGAGAGCAGGTTCTGTGAGTGTGAAAGGACTTGTCAAGAAATTACAGTGTACCTTTTCAAAAATTGCAAATCAATTCATAGAATTGTAAATGTTAAATACTACATTATTCTCATGACTCCAAAACAAAGAATTAGTTTACTTTAGAAGAAAGTACAATATTTTTTAGTGATTTTTCACCGCTCTATTAAAAGAGCAGCCTATCTGATTAGGAAGAGCATGACCTCAAGAGGCAGCTCAACCTGGGTTTGATTCCCACTTTAACTCTGTCGCTTCACAGTGACCACTTAGCCTTATCGCAATTTCCTTATCCACAAAATGGGCATAAAATGGGCATAAAAATAGTTATCTCAGGTCACCTGTCTGGCTCACTCTGAAGAGCATGTCACTCGATCTCGGGAGCCAGGGGTTCGAGACCCCTGTTGGTTATAGAGGTCACAAAACAATAGTAATAATAAATAAAATAAAAGGTACTTATCTCACAGGACCTCTTGTCGTGATCCTTAAATGAGGATCCATGCAAAGTGTTTAGATACTAGTTCCTACCACAAATATTATTAAAGCTATTACTACAACTTACAAAGACTCACTACAATTAGGTAAAATGATCCAATTATGCCTACTTTGCAGCTACGTTTAAGGATGAGCAAGAATACTCTATTTCAATGATTCCAAGATGCTCATTTTGTCACCTTTTAATATCTCTGACATCGGAATCCAATTTCTAATTCAAAATGTCTTAAAACTATAACTGGCATGATTTCTAAAAATTTCTTCTTGGTACATAAATAGTGGGGCATCATACAATCTACAGTGTGCCTTAAGTGAAAGAATGACATATATAACAGGTCTGTTGCACTTCTAGTCCTATGCTTGGAATTACATTATTCAAGAACTAAAATAATTTTCAGTAGGTGAAAGCACATGACGGGTAAAAGAGACCACAATAGCAAAAGAATATTTTAAAGTAATTCTTAGTTTGCTTTTCAAGGAAGTTTGAGCCAAAGGAAACTCGGATTTCAAAGAAACAGGCACAGCTCATTTTATCTTTTTTGGAGGGGGGTATGTGGGGAAGCTCATTTTATTAAGCATTTCAATTAATAGAAAAATGTTTAGAATCATAGAAATCAAGTATTTCCAAGTACCAATATTAGTATTTAGTATTATTGCAATGTCAAAAGGGCAGGTAAAGGTAATCTTTTACAATTTCTGATCTTCAGAAATGTTTTCCTTTGACAGGAAGTTCCAAGGAAAAGCTTCAGGTGAGATTAAGTCCTAATACTTCCATTTAAAATTTCTCACCTTAGGGGCACCCGGGTGGCTCAGTTGATTGAGTGTCCAACTTTTGGTTTTGGCTCAGGATGATCTCAAGGTCGTAAGACGGAACCCCACATTAGGCTCCATGCTCAGGGTGGAGTTTGCTTGGGTTCCTCTCTCTCCCCCTGTCCCTCCCCTTTCCCATGACCCTCTCTCTCCCTTTAAAATAAATACGTCTTTTAACTTTTACAAAATAAAATAAAATCTCTCATCTTAGGAGTGTCTGGCTGGCTCAGTCAGTAGAGCATGTGTCCTAAAACGTCAAGCCCCACGTTGGGTGGAGAGATTACACTTAACAATGAAAGCTTTAAAACCGGGATCCCTGGGTGGCACAGCAGTTGGGCGCCTGCCTCTGGCCCAGGGCGCGATCCCGGAGACCCGGGATCGAGTCCCACATCGGGCTCCCGGTGCATGGAGCCTGCTTCTCCCTCTGCCTGTGTCTCTGCCTCTCTCTCTCTCTGTGACTATCATAAATAAATAAATAACTAAAAAGAAAAGAAAGCTTTGAAACCTAAATACATAAAATTTCTCATCTCGTTCATACTGGGCAACATGAAATCTTTTTAAGATTGAAAAGATCCTGAGTAGACTATGTCTGCTACGTAACCCGTGTTCAGGTTCTGTTTGAGAAATAAATGGACTGAAGAATAAATACATTTGGAGAGTTCAATAGTTTTTAAAGATTTATCTATTTCTTTGAGAAAGAGAGAATACATGAGTGCGGTGAAGGGCAGAGGGAGAGGGAAACAATCTCAAGCAGCCTCCCCATTGAACATTGAGCCTGACGGGGGGCTCAACCCCACAATCCTAAGAGCATGACCAGAGCCAATATCAAGAGTCTGATGCTCAACAAACAGCCACCAAGGCACCAGGAAAGTTCAATATTTTTAAAGAAAAGTTTTGTAAAGTAAACTAATACTTTTGAAATAGCAATAAAAATTTATATTTGCTACTTTTTTTCAGAAGAGGGAAACAACAAAAGTTCTATAAGCTATCACGGTATCATTTGTATTTTTTATTTTCATGAGGATTTAACTAAAATAAAATTTTATTGTTATTTACTTATTGCTTGTTATAAAGCTGCACATAACAAAATCATATGTATATATTTAACGTATGCATAATAAAATCTACAATACAGATAAAAATATTCCCCTGAGTTCTGAAGAGGCTAAAGGTTGTCAGAAAATACCAATCCTCGCCCATCAATTTTTTTTTTTTAATAGAAAGAGGGGCACCTGGGTAACTCAGTCAGTTAGGCATCTGCCTTTGGCTCAAGTCATGAACCTCGGGGTCCTGGGATCGAGTCCTACATCATCAGGCTCCCTGCTCCACGGGGTTTCTGCTTGTCCCCCTGCCCCTCCCTGCTGCTCATGTGCCTGATTTCTCCCTCTCAAATGAATCAATGAAACCTCTTAAAAGTAAATAAATAGAAATTCTTTTTGCCTACACAAGATTCATATTCTTGCTGTTCTCCTGGATTACTTCATTGATAATAAACCTTTGTTGGAATTTTTATATACCTTTTCCTGTAGAAATCAGACTTTTTTTTTAAGAAACAAGAAAAATTCACTTACAATCCAAATGTTTCAAGATAACTAATTTTATATTTTTCACATCTTTTTGGCCAACACAAAACCATTGTCTGCTTATGTGTTTGTATCATCAAACCATTTTTCCCCTCATTTAATGATCCACTAAAGTACAGCTTTGCATGTTAATGTGTATCAATTATCTCTGCCACATTCAGTAGTCACATAGTAGTCCAGCCTATGGATACACTGCCACTTATTTATAAAGGCCATTAAATGAGTTCTTAATATACCGCTATTGTAAATAGTGCTGAGAAAAGCATATAGTATATTGTTTATCTTTAATTATTTACTAAAGATATTTTAAATTAATAAAATTCATGGGTAAAAGGAATACATATTTTTCAATTGGGACTTAACCACCGAACTATCTGAAAAGTCAAAAACAACTTTAACCAGGAGTATGAGTACCATCATTCCTTATCTTCACAAAGCCTGCAGATGGAAAATGGGATTTTACTCCTTTTTTATTTTAGATTTTTTTTTTGACACAGAGAGAGCACCAGCAGAGGGGAGGGGCTGAAGGAGAAGCAGATTCCCCACTGAGCAGGGAGCCTCACCAGGGGCTGAATCCCAGGACCCAGAGATCATGACCCTGAGAGGAAGTCAGAAGCAGCCAACTGACTGGGCCACCCAGAGACCCCCTATTTCATTCCTTTAATACCTTCCCTGTAAAACATATTCTTTTGTATCTGATACACATATGTTGTAAATATTTTGCAAGGACATTCTCTTTTATTTTATTAATATTATTTTCTGATATACAGAGAGTTTTAATTTTTTATGTGGCTGAATCAACCTCCAGAACTCTTGCTTTTATTTTATTATTATTATTTTTTAAGATTTTCCTTATTTGTGAGAGACACAGGGGGAGAGAGGGAGGCAGAGCACAGGCAGAGGGAGAAGCAGGTTCCATGTAGGGAGCCCGACGTGGGACTCGATCCTAGGTCTCCAGAATCAGGCCCTGGGCTGAAGGCAGCGCTATACCGCTGAGCCACCTGGGCTGCCCGAACTCTTGCTTTTAAAGTCATTCTTAAGAATGGTCTTGGTCAACATAAAAAATGGGCATAGAAGCGTTCATGTTTTCTTCTCTTGTACTGTATTTTGCATATTTAACATTTTTAATCTGTATTCCATCTGGAACTTATTTTTATGAGATTAAATTCTAGCTAGTTTTCTCCAAATAGCAGATATGTCATCAACATTATGAATGATTCACCTTTTCCTACTAATATGAAATGTCACCAGCATCAAGTTACAAAGTCTTAACATATACTTAGGTGTTTGGCATTTTCTTATCTGTTCCATTCATTTATCTGTCTTGTCAGCTGTTAGTCAACGAAAAATTTGAAGAAATTTAAGGTACATTTTAATAACTGGAAGGTATTCTATAAAATTTTTTTTTCAAGTTTTCATTTTAGTTCCAGTTTGTTAACATACACCGTTGTATTAAGTTCAGGTGTACAGGGCAGCCCCAGTGGCGCAGCGGTTTAGCGCCGCCTGCAGCCCGGGGCGTGATCCTGGAGACCCTGGATCCAGTCCCATGTCAGGCTCTCTGTATGATGCCTGCTTCTCCCTCTCCCTCTGCCTGAGTCTCTGCCTCTCTCTCTCTGTCTCTATGAATAAATAAATAAAATCTTACAAAAAAAAAAAGTTCAGGTGTACAATATAGTGAGTGATTGCAAAATTTTTCTTAATTTTATCACAATGAAAAGAACAGAGACCGCACGTATAATAAGCTCAGAATTTCTAAAACCATAACGTTTCTATTGCGTCATGGAATACTGATAAACACGGGAAGAGTACACATTTTCAGAAAAATGAGACTTCCTATTCACAGTCAGAACCATCTACCCATTTCCAAATCTCCTTCCAAGGTCCCTCAGTAAATAATATAGGTACAAACTGTACACAGATAGAAGTCAGATACTGCCCTGTATCCAAAGTAATTCTGGGAATTACTTCTCTCAGCATGCACTCTTTAATAACATTGGTATAGGATGTCCATTAAAAACAAACTACTACATATACGTAATTTCATTTCTTTTTTTAAGATTTTAGTTATTCTGAGACACAGACAGAGAGGCAGAGACATAGGCAGAGGGAGACACAGGCTCCGTGCCAGGAACCCGACTGGGGTTCCCAGGACCCAGGATCACAACCTGAAACAAAGGCAGATGCTCACCCACTCAGCCACCCAGGCGTCCCCTTAATTTCCTTTCTACTACTGTTGAAAATCCGTTAAATCACATCAAAACTGTCTGTAAAGCGCTCCCTACGGAGATACGAAGGGGTCCAAAGGCAGCTGAAGACGTTTTGTTGCTCAGTGGGCCGGAGTAGACCCCAGGTAAGGTTCCACGACCTAGGTACATGCTGCGGGGCCACCAGAAGAAAGACGGCCAAGCGCCCTGGGTGGTCACCCAGGGCTCAGCTCTCCAGACTCAGGCCAGCAAGGTGAGTGCCTCTCCCCGACCTCCTTGCCTCCTCCCCGCCAGCTGCAAAGTCCCTATCACCTGTTCCTCTGGTCTCCCAGCAACAGAATCCCCTGCCACTTTTGCTTTGTGGATCTTTCTGAGACCTGTCTGGGATGTGGTACCCGGGGCCCAGGTTGGCGAGTTTGGTACCACTCAGATGCCGCGGGCTGGGCGGCCCTCCGCCGCCCGATCTTGAAGCCCAAGGGCAGCTCGCCCCTCTTACCCGTGAAGCTAAACATGGTCTTCATCGCAAAGCTTTCAGGCTTCAGACACAGGTTTTCGCCGCCTCTACAGCTCAACACTTAGTGCTGGAGATAAGCCAAGCCGGCCTCGCGGCAACGTCCCAGCAACTGAGCACCGGGGTCCAAAATCTCTCTCTGCAGAACAAATGTACCCCGGCAATGCAGCTAAACACAAATGCGCCTGCGCACCTCAGAAACTGGCGTCACTCGCCTGCTCACAAGGAGCCCATGGCCAAGAGTGCCCAAAGCGCATGTGCCAGGAGGCCCAAGCCTCTCAAATCTCCGCGGCCCCTTGAGCTGGGCTGGCTTCCCCTCAAACGTTGCCGGGATGGCTGAGCATTATGGGACATTTGCAAAAGACTCTGGGGTGTGGAAAAGCAGTCTTCCGGGCCCCTGAGTGGCTCAGTGGTTGAGCGTATGCTTTCAGCTCAAGTCCTGATCCTGGATTTTGGGATCAAGTCCCGCACAAGACTCCCCCGCAGGGACACTGCTTCTCCCTCTCCCTGAGTTTCTCATGAATAAATAAATGAAATCTCAAGGAAAAAAAAAAAAAAGTAGTATTTACATACGACTAGGGCTAGAGTGCATGAAAGCACGTTCCCCCAGAATACTTCCCTAACGAATGCTCTCCCTCAGTTTATTCCTCTTCCACATCCCTCGGGACCCCTGTCAGTCTCCATGGAATGCAGCGGATGCAGCCAACAGAAAACTGTTCTCATGGTCAGACTTGGCAATGTGTATCATCAAGTGCAAGCTCACAAGGGGAGAACAATTCACATTCCCTAGATGAAATGAAAACACGTTTCTGCATGCCTCCTAATCCTCCCATTTGGCCCAGCCTTACGTTTACATTTTCTTTATTTTTAGTTTTTGCTGCTATTCCCCAATTGAACCTTTAATCAATCCAAGATTTAGTTTGCAGTGTGGTGCAACATTTAAGCTTTGTTTTTTTGTTTTGTTTTTTTGTTTTTTTTCTGAGAGAGAGAGAGGTACAGAGGGTGAGGGAGAGAGACGGAGGAACAGGAGCTAAAATCAACAAACACGAAAAATAAAAATAAACAGAGGCTTAACCAACTGAGCCACACAGGCTCCCGCGCCCCAACATTTAAGAACTCTTTAAAAAAATAGCTATTTGCTTCTAAATAACCCATCTTTTCTCACCTGGCTTAAAATGCCACTTTATCATAAATTCTGTTATGGTTTTCTTTTTCTGGGTTTTACACTGGATTCAATTGACCAGTTGCCTTGTATCAATCAGTACTCTAGTATTTTAACTGCTTCATACATATGCTTTAGTATCCAATGCAGGTCCATAGTTCCCCTTCTTAATCTTCTCCTTCAGTATTCTCTTGGCGATATTTACCTCTATGCTACTGGAGATATATTTTTAATCACTATGCCAAATTTAAAGAATTCATGGAGAGAATTTGTAATTAGGTTAAGAGAATTAATGTTAACAGAATCAATCTCCCTGAATCAGTGTATTTAGATGTATGTTATGTCTTTGTGCCTAAGTCTTATTTGACATCCCTCCTTAGCTTCCAGGAGGTTTTTTTTTTCCCTTATGTAAATCCTGCATACACTTCGTGATGTATTTATATCCTGGCTTTTTCTTTTTTCTAATGAAGTGATATATTTTCTGATTATAACTTCTAAGTGGTCACTCTTTTGATATCTGTATATTTATTTGGTAATGAGAATAAAGCACATTTTAAACTACATGCTTGTTAACAAAAGTTGGCAGTTTCTCGTAGATACTCAGGGAAGGCACGAATTGGATGGGAAAGATTTCACCAGAAAGATATACATCGAAGAATGGTATGATGTGGTTGAAAAAAAAATCAAGTAAAATACAAACAGGATAGGCTGTTCATATTTATGTGTATGTGATACACACACACACACACACACACACACACACAGAGGCTGTATACGAATGTCTACAGAAACTCCTTTGAATGTGGTGGTAATTGATCCATTAATTAATTACAACTGGACTACAGGCGATATTCTGGGTGAGGCAGATAGAAAAAAGCAGGAGCAAACCCATGACAACAGCTAATACAAAACTAGCTACCCCTAAACTCACCAGATTCCTATTACATTTGTTAATGATTTTAAGGATTAACCAAAGTAGGAGCTGCCCCTGACTGGCTTAGTTGATAGAATATGCAACTCTTGGTCTTGGGGTTGGGAGTTTAAGCCTCCTGTTGGGACTATAGCCTGCTTAGAAAAGGGAGGGGGTGGGGGCTTAGTCAGGCATCTGCCTTCAGCTCAGATCAGGATCTGAGGGTCCTGGGATCAAGCCCCGTATCAGGCTACCTGGTCTGTGGGGAAACTGCCTCTCCCTCTCCCTTTGTTGCTCCTTATCCTTGTTTTTTCTCTCTCTGTCAAATAGATCTCTCTCTCTCTCTCTCTGTCAAATAGATCAGTAAAATCTTTTAAAAAAAAAAAAGAAAGAAAGAAATTGACCAACAAAACCTAACAGAAGCCACTGTTGGCACAAGATGCACCAGCAAAATTGGGAAGTTTGGTGTCTGTTTTTACAGCAAGACAAACGCATAGATAGAAGTGTAGGCACTTATTTCAGAGGCCATTTAATGCCATTTTGTGCATGTAGGTCGCATGATTTGACAAGAAGTAGTTTGGAATGAGCAACCTAGAAACTAAGGGGGTCTGCATCTTCAGAAACTGCTGCTGGAATGAGCTACAGAACTCTGGAGACCACTAGGGTCCCTTCTGAGAGGGTGGCTAGTTCCAGGGCAGATCATGTTCATTGGTGGAGGAGCAATGAACAAAAACAAAGGAACAACAACAAGAAACCATTTCTTGGCCCTATTCAGCTTAGCTAGACCAAATGGTATTGGTGCGTGTGAATGATTGCAACTATGAGCATCAAGCATTTGTCTCTTACAGGTGCCAGCTAGAAAATTATCTTTTGTCCCCTTAGAATTCCCCAGGGTGACTTATGAGACCAGTAGAGGCTCTGTGTAGTGACAATTGACTAGAAGACTGACATTTCCTAACGCAACCTCCGATGAGAGGCAACGGCATTACTAGGCTATAAGGAGACAGGAACTCCACACCAGGACTCCAGGTAAGTTGAACAATTTGGTTGACTGTAGTGTTTTTGTATAGATCAGAGATACTCAAAGAGTATATGGTAGTCCAACTCTGAGCTTCTTTGTTCCTTGGTCGAATGCTAGGTGGATCCCCCAAAGACTTTCTCACAATCACCTGAAACCTAAGATTTCCAATTCCCAGACTTCTGTGGAAAACCATTTCGGATCTAGAACAGACATCCTCTAGAAAGTTCCTGATTAGAACTCCCATCCCCATGAGTCTCATGTATGTCCTGGTTCAACTTTGCTGCATACTCATTTGGTAGTTATACCAATGAAAATAACAAAGTGTTAGAGTAATGTATCTTTTATGATGAAAAGCAACTGAGATATGAATGCTTTACCAAATCCCTTAGCTCAGGTTTTCCAATTCTACTTCAGGGCTGTCATGTCTCCTCCTTTTAAGAGTTGCCAAGAAATTCACCACACACTTTCCATAGGGGCACCTGGCTGGCTCAGTCCATTAAAAGGCTTCGTTAAGGGAATCCCTGGGTGGCTCAGCGGTTTAGTACCTGCCTTTGGCACAGGGCGAGATCCTGGAGTCCCGGGATCGAGTCCCACGTCAGGCTCCCTGCATGGAGCCTGCTTCTCTCTCTGCCTGTGTCTCTGCCTCTCTCTCTCTCCTCTGTGTCTTTCATGAATAAATAAATAAGATCTTATAAAAATAAGGCTTCTTTAGCTCAGGTCAGGATTCAGGGGCCTTGGGGTTGCCCTGCCTCCAGCTCTCTGCTCAGCAGGGAGTCTACTTCTCCCCCTTCCTCTGTCTCCACCCCCATTTGTGTTCTCTCACACTCAAATAAATAAAAATCTTTTAAAAACAACCAACAGTTTTTCATAACTGTTTATTCATTCCTTTGGATATCTCTTCCCTTGCAGTCCACTCTATCTACCGAGGAAAACTGAATTTATGTCGTAATTAAACTATGATGAGAATTTGAGGGCTCCAGTGTGTTGAGGATGATCTGGGCCATAGTCTACTAAAAATTCCTGACCTGGGAGAACCACCTCAAAGGGACCACAAAATTAAATCAGAAACGTGTACTGAAAACCTGTATTCTGGCATTGTGGGAGTCAGTGAGGGAACAACAAACATGACATTGCGGTGTTCATGGAGTAGAGGCGAGTTTAATGCCACATTTAGGGTGAGCACAAAGGGCCTACGGAGTCATGTAAAAATAAGGGTAGTGACTCAGGGATGGATGCACAGGAAGAAGCAATATCAAAGCTAAAACTTAACGAGTAGGGGTTAGCCAGTGAGAGGGAGAGAAGCACATTCCAAAAAGAAGGGATAGTGTATCAGTGAGGATCCAAACAAGAGACAAACCACTTAGTAATTTCAACAGGGAACGTTTAATATAAAAAATGATGAACTATAACAGGAGATCAACTATAAAGATGAGAAAAGAAATCCAAATACCCTAAGGTGCAAGATTACCCAAGAAAGGTTACCCAAATGGGTAAATCCCAAGGCTGGGATTCAGGTCTCATTGAAGGAGATGTCGGAACTGCAGTCAGAGTTGCCCGGCCAAAGCTAGTCCGTGCTACTCAGCATGCAAACAGGAACTACCCTTCAGGAGTGCAGGGAGTCCTGTCTGATAAATGGATGTATAGGGAGGGTCAGGGAACAATGAGCCCACCGACCAGCAGAGCAGTGCAAGGCCTCCAGTGTATCATATGCACATGCAGAAGGATGCAACAAACCCCGTAGGGATACAGCAGAGTTAAGACTAAGGACTGGATGCAGAGAGTGAGTAGGGTGTCAACAGCATTTGCTAGGGGCATGGTATCCATTTTAGAAAGGTCACTGGCTGAGGCCCGGACTGCATGCTCTGGAGTGCACAGCTGGGAAGAGTACTTCTGATGCTGGTGAAGCGGGGGCGGCAAGGGAGGAAGAGAAAGGAAGGAGATAGGAAGAAGAGAAGAAGAAGGAGAGGAGGAGGAGAAGGAGACGGAGAACACAAAGACGATGAAGATGAAGATGAAAGAAGACGAAGAAGAAGAAGAAGGGAAGCAAACCGGAACATGGGCCAGGGCCAACGCTCAATCTCCAGGCTAACAGGAACAACCCTCTGGGACACAAATGAGTTGAGGTTGGTAATTGGATGCGCAGAGGAAGTCAGACATACAGGACTCAAACTTCTCTGCCATCCATCGTGCTTCAATCACACCTTCTTTAGCAACTTTGGACCCCCCCTCCCAAGTTAGCTCTTCTGTGGTACTGTCTTCAGACTTCTCTGTCCCACCTTCTCATTACTATCTCATCATCATTTAGTAATTCTTTATATTTACTTCCACTGTTTAAAATACTATGTCATATCTGTCTTCCGATTGGACCCAGACTAATATAGAGGCCAGGGAGTTGCACTCTTTGGATTTGTCTTCTAGAGGATCTACCATAGAGAGCACAGTTGAACTGCAGCTCAAAATGTAGACAGCTGCTACATTTTCATATCCACCGTAGCACTCACACCAAGGCCTTGTGTCTCTGCTAGGCTGTGTCCAGCCAATGACTTAGCACAGAAGGAATACTAAAACCAAGTCATTTCTGTCTCCCGTAGGACCCCTCTACAGGCAAGCTTCTGATGGGGACTCAAGATCAGAAAACCCCAAGGGCCTGTGCTCTGATTCTCCAACAGGGGCTTGCCCTGAGATCCACGGTACAACTTTTCCCCACCACTGACACCATGAATAGCATAGGGTCTACTGGATCCTGCGACCAAAGCAGTGAGGACTCCTAAGCACAGCCTGCACCTGCTGCACAATTCATCTGCTCTGAGACCACTGAAGTCTTGCATTCCTTAGTTTCACCAAGGTGTATGGATGAAACGAGTACTCAATGTAGGACAAGGTTTCCCAACCTTGTACCATGGACATGGTGGATTGTTGTGGAGGCCTCTCTTGGGTATGTTTACCAGCACTCCTGACATCGACCCACTAGATGCCAGCAACATCCTCAGTTGTGAGGATCAGAAATGTCTCCAGACGAATCTATTGTTAGCAGTGTCTATAGCTAATAATACTGCATTGTATACTTAAACTTTGCTAAGAGGGTAGAGCTTATGTTAAGTGTTCTTACCAATTAATTAATTAATTAATTAATGAGACCAGGAAGAGACTTTGGGAGGTGATGGGTAGGACTATGGCTTTAAGGCATTGATGATTTCACAGAGGTCTATACTTATCCACAAACTCACTGAATTCGATACATTAAGTATGTACAGCTTTTGACATGTCAAAAAACAGGTCTCCAGACACTGCCAAATGCTCCCTGAGGAGCAGAATTCTTCTCCCACCACCCCACCCCCAACGCATTGAGAATTAGTGGCGTAAAATATGCTACCTCCAGAACCCAAAGAGGTCTCCCAGTTTCTGTCTTTGTGAAAAGGTATTCAAAATGTGGCAATTTTTCTTTCACTCCTGCGAGAATATCCTGGCATGCCCACTGGATGCCTCAAAACTTCACGGATATGTCAATTCATGCCGTCTTACCAAGGGCCCAAAGCGTTATAGCCTCTTACTGATCCTCATGTCAAATTAGCATGGTGTCAATATGATAGGCCAATGACATATTCTGGGGATGTTCAAATGGTCTAGCTCCATGAGTTAATAAAACGCTGAGGCAAATTAAATGAATGAACACTTTGCCTATACTCTATGAATATGAACTATTTCTGATTCACTAGCGGACTAGAAAAGAATGCATTTGCCAAATCAGTGGTGACACATACCATGTACCTGACGTCTTATCAATCTGTTCTGGAAGCAATAAGAGGCGCACAATAACTATGACTGGAATTACTCTTTGTTTAAGTTGACAGTAACTACAGATATTTGCCACAATCTATCCTGTCTCTGAATGGGCCAGACTAGTGAATTAAGCAGAAATGTGATAGAGCTCACCAGCCTTTCATCCTTTAGCACTATCCCACTGCACCTCTGCTAGGATGCAGGGTTGTTTTTGGTATACCCTACCAAATGAAGGCTTGGAGACAGTTTCAGAGGTTTCTGCTTGGACTCTCTAAATTTTTTTTTCTCAGTTATATTTCCTTATTCAGGAGAGACACAGAAAGAAAGGCAGAGACATAGGCAGAGGGAGAAGCAGGCTCCCTGCTGGGAGCCCTATGTGGGGCTCAATTCCCGGACTCTGGCATCAAGCTCTGAGCTAAAAAAGAAAAAACTCACAATTTCAACAAGAAACACTTTTAGCTACTGTAAAATCATACAGAAAAAAAAAAAAAACTATTGCAAATGACATCAATCTATATTACAAAGGATTCTGAATTATACTATACAATGTTCTTCACCTTGTCCTGTCAGAGTAATTGTTTTCTACCTAACCGATCACATGCTGACATTTTTCACTATACTTATAAATACTCTTCTTATTAAGTTAAACTTTCCGCCTTGAGAAACTGTTACCACTCTTTACCAAATACTAAGATTCACAAAAAAAAAACCTTACCTTTTAGCGTAGTCAACTGCATTTATATTTGCTTTTTCTACTAAAAATGCCACCATTTTCTCTTTTTTTTCATTTATAGCAAGTAAAAGCGGTGTGAGGCCATCCTGTAGGAGTGCAAACAAAATTTATAATTTACAAAATTACATATTTGGATAATGAATCGTAAAAATTCTGAACGATCCTGTAACTTAAACATGTAACATAGAAAGTAAATAAAATTAGCCCTTTCGTTCTCAGCCCTCCATGGTTTCACCAGCTGCTCCTTCTTTTTAAAATACTGCTTTCTCACGGAGCGTGGGTGGCTCAGTTGGTCAAGCATCTGCCTTCAGCTCATCAGCTCAGGTCATGATCCCAGGGTCTCAGGATGGAGTCCCACCTTGGGCTCCCTCTGCAGCAAAGAGTCAGCTTCTCCCTCTCCCTCTGCCCCTCCCCTCCACTCGTGCTCTCTCCTGCTTGCTCACTCTCTGTCTCTCTCAAAAACATAAAGTCTTTTTAAAAACTAAAATAAAAATAATAAAATAGACCTCCTCTTCCTCTTCAACAGATTACCTGCAGTCATTCCACAAACTCGCTTCAAACATTGCCTGGCTCCAAGAATCTTTGCTTCTCTCACAATATATATCATGGTATACCCTAGTTATTTTCTTCTGCACCATCTAAACCAAAAGATTCTAGAGGGGAGGGGTTATTTTTTATCTCTGTATCTCCACTCTCTAAAACACAGTAGTAAATATTTAAAGTATCGTTACTGATTTTAATGGATATCTCCGGAGTAGTGTTTCTTCAATTATATTCCAAAGAACACATGATTTGCAAGAGATACTGTGCCCCAAAAGAAAGATTCAATGATCATCTATGTTTGTGAAACATTACAAAACTGCACTATACATCTAGCACAAATGAACCCCATTTACATTTGCTTATCCCCATTTGACAATTCCTTCTTTTGTAGCAAACATTAATACTTGAGAAACAAGAGTTCCCAGGGATATAGTTTTAAGAACTTTCCAATAAAGGTAAGGGTTTTCTCCAGGTTGTACAAACTTGCTGGATTCTCATCTATCAATGGTATGGGGATCCCAGATGTCAACATAAAACACTCCAGCTCCAAATGAGTCACTAAGGAGATGGACTCTGAATGAAAAGAGCTAGGTTTCAGGGCAGCTGGGTTGTGCAGGCAGTTGAGGGACGCTTGGTTTTGTCTCAGGTGTGATCTCAGGGTCGTGGGATCCAGCCCCACATTGGATTCGGGGCTCCCCTGGCACTGAGCACCAAGTCTGTTTAAGACACTCTCTCTCCCTCTCCCTCTCCACCTCCCCCACCCCCACAAGCCTGTGCATGTGTGTGCTGTCTCCCTAAAATGCATAAAGAAACCTTTTAAAAATTAAAAAGAAAAGTAAATAAATAAAAATAAAAGAAAGAAGCTTCAAATGAATTTTGACCACTTAATACTAAATAATCTTTGGTTAAGGTGGGCCCACAATGAGATGAGCACTCGGTGTTATTCTTTATGTCGGCAAATTGAACTCCAATAAAAAATTGTGGGTTTTTTTGTTTAAAATAAAAAATAAGAACAATAAAATATTAAAAATAAATAACTAAATAAATAGTCCTTGGACTTTCTCCTATTATACCATGATAAAGTTTTTTCTTAACTGTTAGAAAGCTCAGTATGAGATTTTTCTCATTTTTACCCTTTTATTCAAATTCAGTTCCATACAACATACTATTAGTTTCAGAGGTAGAAGTCAGTGGTTCCTCAGTCTTATGTAACACCCAGGACTCATTCCATCATGTGCCCTCCTTAATGTCCATCACCCAGTTATCCCATCCTTCCACTCCACCCCTCCAGTGACCTTCAGTTTGGCTCCTATGATTAAGAGTCTCTTAGGCTTTGTCTCCCTCAGTCTCTCTGGTTTAAGTTTTTCTCTTCTTCCCCTTCTCCGCTGTCTTGTTTCTTAAGTTCCACATATGAATGAGATCATATGATAATTGTCTTTCTCTGACTGACTCAGGGTATTATGCTAAGTGAAATATGTCAATGAGATTTTATTCTCAACTATACTCATTCTGAGAACCTAATGCACATCTACTTCTAAAAAAACCGGTTTGTATTCTAGTTTCTATTATCATTGCTATTTTTGATTATTTATAATTTAGACTAAGTGTAAATCAGAAATGAAAATGTCATGACTTACCAATAAAAATTCTAATACTAGATGAGCACTGGGTGTTTACATGTTGGGAAACTGAGATTAAGTAAAAACTATTAATCACAAATTCTAATACTGCTTTATACGGATTATTTTTAGTATAATAAAAGCTACTATGTAAATTGAGTATTTAGGGAATAATACCAAGGAGAAAGAGAATACTGTCTGGAATATGCATAATCTATCCAAGTAGAACCAGGATTAACCTCACATGGCTTACAAATATTCCAAAAGGTACATGATTACTGTACATATATAGAAAAAATGTTTGTAAAAAAAACGACTTTCAATTCCTAACTTAGAAAATTCATCCCGAGGCACCTGGGTGACTCAGAGGGTGAACATCATGATCCCAGGGTCCTGGGATCGAGCCCATATCAGGGTCCTCATAGAGAACCTGCTTCCCCCTGTGCCTAGCTCTCTGCCTCTCTCTGTGTGTCTCTCATCAATTACTGAATAAAGTAATGAAAAAAATAAGGTGACAAAGAAACAGAAAATTCAATCCCAATCCTAAGAAATTAACATAAAATACAAAATATATATTATAAATTAATATGGAGTGTCTTGAAAATCTTGAAATCTTTGTCAACATATACCATAAAACAGTAATTGTAAACTCAATGGTTATGGAGGCAAAGCAGGTGACACGAGTCAGTGAAGACCCTAGGCGGGGACACGAGCAAACTGGAGACACATGCCTCCTATAAAGGGACAGCCTCTGCACAGCATACCAAACAGCAGCATGGGCTCAAGGTACCAGAAGTGATCTGTAAGAAAAGCTCAAAATCCAGAGTTCTACATGCGTGCCATAATTTTAAATGTTAGCTCAACTGACAGTGGAAACTAAATACATCCAGGGGCTACATTTAGTCTATAGCCTACTTGTGTTTTTCTATTTGCTGTGACTGTTTCCAATGGCCGTGCGTAAAACAAATACTTGGACATCAAACCTTTCCTAAAGCATCAGGATCATGTTTTACCAACAAATTAGGCCCCACCTTCTAAGGAAAATTGCTGTGAAGACTCATTAACACCTACTGTCAGAATTTTCCAATGCTTGTTTCAACTACAATCTATTTGTATTTACTGCCCTCACATTGCTAACCGAACAGACAGGAGTTCAGAGGAATGCTGAAGCAAAGTTATTAAAACAATTACCATCTATATTGTCACTAACTACATGCTGAATGTTTAACACAGTAGTGATTATGCACTATGCCAGGGCCCTATGAATTTGAAAGACATCCTAAGATAGTCTATCGTACAGCTTCAACTAAAAAAGAAGGTTCACGGATTTCTACTGCTGCAATTGGGAAAACCCTGCTTGTAATAATCAGAATGGTAGCAAAACACGTAAAATCTTTAAAGGGTCAGACTCTACTTATTAAAAGACTACTCATAAAGACTTCCCATCTGGGTGCCGGTGAATGACTGATAGTTGGAAGAAAAGGTAATTATTTTTCAAGCCAACAGAGATGACCAATAATTTTCATCTGTAATTCTCAAAGAGATACAGACAGATGAAAGGCTAATGTTGGAGAGAGTGGAAGGAAGTAGCCAGTATCCAACTTCAGTTAAATCTCTTCCAGAGATTTAATATTTTTACATCTCTAAATTTGTATATGTATACCTACCCATTCAGTAGTTGTTAGCCAAGAGTTGTAACAGAATCTCAAAACCCTATTTCCAAATTTCTGCGTACACACGTTATTGGATTCACTCCATCGAAATCTTCACGGGACAGTTTAGGCTTGTAAATTCTTTTAAATTCCCTAGTTGACTGTGATTCACCAGCACAAGTCTAGCTGAGAACTAGTACAGTACACAACCATGCCAGTCTCCTCTTTCACCTATGTGGCCAATTCTCCCTATCACTTGAGGATTCAGCCAAAAACAGAAATGAGTCACTTATCAAACCTGCATTCAATTTCCATGGCTAGAGGTAGAACAAGGACTAGTAAACTCAAAATGCAACTTGATTCCATTATTTACACACTCCTTACTTCCTTCCAATCAAGACATTCTAGATTTGCAAGAAGAGTTTAGACTCGTATCTAAGTGGCTATAGCTGCAAAATACTATACTGTGTTCTTTCCTCTGCTTGTCCACTTTTTGTTTTTTTTTTTAAGATTTCTATTTATTTATTCATGAGAGTCTGAGAGAGAGAGAGAGACAGGCAGAGACACAGGCAGAGGGAGAAGCAGGCTCCTCCATTCAAGGAGTGCCATGTGGGACTCGATTCGGGAGACCATGGGATCATGCCCTGAGCCGAAGGCATATGCTCAATCACTGAGCCACACAGGCGTCCCTTTTCGTGCCCATTCAACCACCAGTTTACTGCCAATCTGATGTCCTTAGAGTCCTCCTAGAATTGATCTCTATATAAGTTTACAACACACTCACGGGTTCGTAAAGTAAGAATTATTATCCCTGAAAATTGAAGACTCCTTACCTAAACATAAACACTGAAGAAAAACAAACACAATCCAAAAACCTTGTCTTGATATTTCCCCTCACTTGCCAAATGTCTAAATCGCTCTGCATGTTCCTGACTGCTTTCTCCTTTTCCCCTCTTTTGTCCCTCTTAAGTCAAGGCTGATAAAAGATAAACTCCGACCGTGTTAATAAATCACTTTTTGGGATCCCTGGGTGGCGCAGCGGTTTGGCGCCTGCCTTTGGCCCAGGGCGTGATCCTGGAGACCTGGGATCGAATCCCACGTCGGGCTCCCGGTGCATGGAGCCTGCTTCTCCCTCTGCCTGTGTCTCTGCCTCTCTCTCTCTCTCTCTCTGTGACTATCACAAATAAATAAAAATTTAAAAAAAAAAAAAATAATAAATCACTTTTTGATCAAATAGGAACTTCTCAACAGCAGCAAGATTTGATATTGTAAAATACACTTGTTTTCTGTTTTAAGTCAAAGCCTATTTCCAAGGCAAATTTTGCTTTCCTCTGTTGTTTGACACTAAATAAGAAACAAACTGGGTGAGAAAACATTTTTGAAAATAAAGTTTCAGAACACATTCTGTGTTCTCATAAATATTTGCCATAAATACATAAAAGAAACTTGCCTTCTCTAATGCTTCTTTAGAGGTATCATTATTTAGGGGCAACTGAGTGGCTCAGTCCGTTGAGCATCTGACTCTTGGTCTTAACTCAGGTGATGATCAGAGTTATAAGATCCAGCGCTGCGACAGACTCAGCGCAAAGTCTACTTCAGATTCTTACTCTCTTTCTTTTCCCTCTGCCCCCACAACACCCCCTGCTTGTACATGCTCGCTCACTTCCCCCCAAAAAATAAAATCTCACGGCTGAGTAATACTCCATTGCGGACATATACCACAGATTACTCAACAATTAGAAACAATAAATACCCACCATCTGCTTCAACATGGATGCAACTGGAGGGTATTATGCTGAGTGAAGTAAGGCAATCGGAGAAGGACAAACATTACATGGTCTCATTCATACGGGGAATAGAAAAGAGTGAAAGGGAATAAAGAGGAAAGCAGAGAAAACGAGTGGGAAATATCAGTGAGGGGGACAGAACATGAGAGACTCCTAACTCTGGGAACCAAACAAGGGATGGTGGAAAGGGAGGTGGGTGGGGGGTTGGGGTGACTGGGTGACGGGCACCAAGGGGGGGGCACTTGACGGGATGAGCACTGGGTGCTGTGCTCTTTGTTGGCAAACTGAACCCCAACTAAAAAAATTTTTAAAAAGAAAAAACTAAAAGATAAAATAAGTACATAAACCCCAGAGTGTGAGGTGAAAAAATAAATAAATAAAAAAGCTTAATTTAAAAAAGGAAGGCAGGAAGGAAGAAGTATTATGGTAAGCCTGGGGGGCTCAGTGGGTCAAGCATCTCTCTCTGGTTATGGTCACGATCCCACTCCTGACATCAAGCCCCGTGCATCAGGCTACCTGGCTCAGTGGGAAGGCCTCTTCTTCCCCTACCTCTGCCTTTCCTCCCTACTCATGTTTGCTCTCTCTCATATAAATACAATCTTCAAAAATAAAAAGTGTTGTTATTTAAAGCAAAAGCTTAGACAGTTATTTCAAAATATTTTCATCCAGGAAATGCTTGAGCTTCCAAATATGAAAAATCGACCCTATCTATGGCACACAACAGTGTTTCTGCAAGGGCAGTGACTGAATGTAATGCACGTCAAAGAAAGCACAGGGAGACTGGCAAGTGTGGTCATCACCAGCTCCCCATGCACACCTACCACCCCACTGAGGAACTACATAGGCTGAGCAGGAGCTACTCTCCGGAATGGGAGGCCTCACCGTGGTACATGGCTGGCAGAGTGGCTACCAGCACAAGCAGATACCACCTGTAGGATGTCATGACCTGATCCCCCTGCTCTCATCTTCTGAACCTTAGGGCCTAGAGTGCCCAAGGCCTATTACAACCTGCTGCTTTCTCCTCCCATTTACATTCACCCAAGCTACTCCTCTGGGTCACGGTCTCCTACTCATCCCCAGAAGCATCCATTTCCTAAGCCCCTGCACACCTTTCGGCCTCCATCATCACCACACTCCCCTCTAGGCCTTCAATCCTTTGTGGGCTCTGAGGGTACCATCTACTCCCAGGCACAAAGGGGAAGATTTTCTTTCTGGGGTGGAAAGGTTGCTAGCAGACAAAATGTTGCCTTTCTACAGGCATTACTTTTCTCTTTCCCTGCCCCTGCCTTAGTTTTCCAGTTGTTTCCAGGATGACAGGACCTGCTGTATAAAATTCAGTGCCGATGTCTTCATATATATATGTACATATACAAAGAAAACATTTGCAGCTATTTTTATTTACTTATTTATTTATAATATAAAATACGTTGTAAAAAAAAAAGTTGACCTGTACCTTGTTTCTGATCTCCATATTTACTTTCTTTAAAAGTAGTTTCTGTGCTATTGTGACATTGTCCCCTAATGCTGCATAATGGAGAGCAGTGTTGCCCTTGATGTCTTTTAGATCAGGATTAGCACCATGTTTCAGCAGAATATCTACACATGCCTCATCTTGGGATTGTACAGCCTGTGAGCATTACAACAAGAAACAGAATGTAAATTCTGGGAACTGAAAGGAAACATGCCACAAGTTTCACCAATGAGTTATGTTTAAATGCAACAAATGTTCATTCCAAGGACTTCAATCCAATCCATCTCAGGCAGATATACCTGTCACCACGCACCTTCAGTAGAGCGGTCGTGTTTTCAACATCACGGAGGTTTAGCTGGCATTTCCGATCTACCAGGAGCTTCACCATATCTTCATGGCCATTGGCACAGGCCAAGTGGAGACAACTCCTGTGAGTGTGAAAGGGCTTGTCAGGAATTACAGTGTACCTTTTCAAAAATTTCAAATCAATTCATAGAATTGTAAATGTTAAATACTTCTTATTCTCATGACTCCAAAACAAAGAATTAGTTTACTTCAGACTTCTCTGTCCCACCTTCTCATTACTATCTCATCATCATTTAGTAATTCTTTACATTTACTTCCACTGTTTACAATACTATGTCATATCTGTCTTCCGATTGGACCCAGACTAATATAGAGGCCAGGGAGTTGCACTCTTTGGATTTGTCTTCTAGAGGATCTACCATAGAGAGCACAGTTGAACTGCAGCTCAAAATGTAGACAGCTGCTACATTTTCATATCCACCGTAGCACTCACACCAAGGCCTTGTGTCTCTGCTAGGCTGTGTCCAGCCAATGACTTAGCACAGAAGGAATACTAAAACCAAGTCATTTCTGTCTCCCGTAGGACCCCTCTACAGGCAAGCTTCTGATGGGGACTCAAGATCAGAAAACCCCGAGGGCCTGTGCTCTGATTCTCCAACAGGGGCTTGCCCTGAGATCCATGGTACAACTTTTCCCCACCACTGACACCATGAATAGCATAGGGTCTACTGGATCCTGTGACCAAAGCAGTGAGGACTCCTAAGCACAGCCTGCACCTGCTGCACAATTCATCTGCTCTGAGACCACTGAAGTCTTGCATTCCTTAGTTTCACCAAGGTGTATGGATGAAACGAGTACTCAATGTAGGACAAGGTTTCCCAACCTTGTACCATGGACATAGTGGATTGTTGTGGAGGCCTCTCTTGGGTATGTTTACCAGCACTCCTGACATCGACCCACTAGATGCCAGCAACATCCTCAGTTGTGAGGATCGGAAATGTCTCCGGACGAATCTATTGTTAGCAGTGTCTATAGCTAATAATACTGCATTGTATACTTAAACTTTGCTAAGAGGGTAGAGCTTATGTTAAGTGTTCTTACCAATTAATTAATTAATTAATTAATGAGACCAGGAAGAGACTTTGGGAGGTGATGGGTAGGACTATGGCTTTAAGGCATTGATGATTTCACAGAGGTCTATACTTATCCACAAACTCACTGAATTCGATACATTAAGTATGTACAGCTTTTGACATGTCAAAAAACAGGTCTCCAGACACTGCCAAATGCTCCCTGAGGAGCAGAATTCTTCTCCCACCACCCCACCCCCAACGCATTGAGAATTAGTGGCGTAAAATATGCTACCTCCAGAACCCAAAGAGGTCTCCCAGTTTCTGTCTTTGTGAAAAGGTATTCAAAATGTGGCAATTTTTCTTTCACTCCTGCGAGAATATCCTGGCATGCCCACTGGATGCCTCAAAACTTCACGGATATGTCAATTCATGCCGTCTTACCAAGGGCCCAAAGCGTTATAGCCTCTTACTGATCCTCATGTCAAATTAGCATGGTGTCAATATGATAGGCCAATGACATATTCTGGGGATGTTCAAATGGTCTAGCTCCATGAGTTAATAAAACGCTGAGGCAAATTAAATGAATGAACACTTTGCCTATACTCTATGAATATGAACTATTTCTGATTCACTAGCGGACTAGAAAAGAATGCATTTGCCAAATCAGTGGTGACACATACCATGTACCTGACGTCTTATCAATCTGTTCTGGAAACAATAAGAGGCGCACAATAACTATGACTGGAATTACTCTTTAAGTTGACAGTAACTACAGATATTTGCCACAATCTATCCTGTCTCTGAATGGGCCAGACTAGTGAATCAAGCAGAAATGTGATAGAGCTCACCAGCCTTTCATCCTTTAGCACTATCCCACTGCACCTCTGCTAGGATGCAGGGTTGTTTTTGGTATACCCTACCAAATGAAGGCTTGGAGACAGTTTCAGAGGTTTCTGCTTGGACTCTCTAAATTTTTTTTTCTCAGTTATATTTCCTTATTCAGGAGAGACACAGAAAGAAAGGCAGAGACATAGGCAGAGGGAGAAGCAGGCTCCCTGCTGGGAGCCCTATGTGGGGCTCAATTCCCGGACTCTGGCATCAAGCTCTGAGCTAAAAAAGAAAAAACTCACAATTTCAACAAGAAACACTTTTAGCTACTGTAAAATCATACAGAAAAAAAAAACTATTGCAAATGACATCAATCTATATTACAAAGGATTCTGAATTATACTATACAATGTTCTTCACCTTGTCCTGTCAGAGTAATTGTTTTCTACCTAACCGATCACATGCTGACATTTTTCACTATACTTATAAATACTCTTCTTATTAATAAGTTAAACTTTCTGCCTTGAGAAATTGTTACCACTCTCGACCAAACACTAAGATTCACCAAAAAAAAAAAAAAAAAACCTTACCTGTTAGTGTAGTCAACTGCATTTATATTTGCTTTTTCTACTAAAAATGCCACCATTTTCTCTTTTTTTTCATTTACAGCAACTAGAAGCGGTGTGAGGCCATCCTGTAGGAGTGCAAACAAAATTTATAATTTACAAAATTACATATTTGGATAATGAATCGTAAAAATTCTGAACGATCCTGTAACTTAAACATGTAACATAGAAAGTAAATAAAATTAGCCCTTTCGTTCTCAGCCCTCCATGGTTTCACCAGCTGCTCCTTCTTTTTAAAATACTGCTTTCTCACGGAGCGTGGGTGGCTCAGTTGGTCAAGCATCTGCCTTCAGCTCATCAGCTCAGGTCATGATCCCAGGGTCTCAGGATGGAGTCCCACCTTGGGCTCCCTCTGCAGCAAAGAGTCAGCTTCTCCCTCTCCCTCTGCCCCTCCCCTCCACTCGTGCTCTCTCTCCTGCTTGCTCACTCTCTGTCTCTCTCAAAAACATAAAGTCTTTTTAAAAACTAAAATAAAAATAATAAAATAGACCTCCTCTTCCTCTTCAACAGATTACCTGCAGTCATTCCACAAACTCGCTTCAAACATTGCCTGGCTCCAAGAATCTTTGCTTCTCTCACAATATATATCATGGTATACCCTAGTTATTTTATTCCGCACCATCTAAACCAAAAGATTCTAGAGGGGAGGGGTTATTTTTTATCTCTGTATCTCCACTCTCTAAAACATAGTAGTAAATATTTAAAGTATCGTTACTGATTTTAATGGATATCTCCGGAGTAGTGTTTCTTCAATTATATTCCAAAGAACACATGATTTGCAAGAGATACTGTGCCCCAAAAGAAAGATTCAATGATTGGGATCCCTGGGTGGCGCAGTGGTTTGGCGCCTGCCTTTGGCCCAGGGCGCGATCCTGGAGACTCGGGATCGAATCCCACGTCGGGCTCCCTGCATGGAGCCTGCTTCTCCCTCTGCCTGTGTCTCTGCCTCTCTCTCTCTCTCTGTAACTATCATGAACAAATAAATAAAATCTTAAAAAAAAAAAAAAAGAAAGATTCAATGATCATCTATGTTTGTGAAACATTACAAAACTGCACTATACATCTAGCACAAATGAACCCCATTTACATTTGCTTGTCCCCATTTGACAATTCCTTCTTTTGTAGCAAACATTAATACTTGAGAAACAAGAGTTCCCAGGGATATAGTTTTAAGAACTTTCCAATAAAGGTAAGGGTTTTCTCCAGGTTGTACAAACTTGCTGGATTCTCATCTATCAATGGTATGGGGATCCCAGATGTCAACATAAAACACTCCAGCTCCAAATGAGTCACTAAGGAGATGGACTCTGAATGAAAAGAGCTAGGTTTCAGGGCAGCTGGGTTGTGCAGGCAGTTGAGGGACGCTTGGTTTTGTCTCAGGTGTGATCTCAGGGTCGTGGGATCCAGCCCCACATTGGATTCGGGGCTCCCCTGGCACTGAGCACCAAGTCTGTTTAAGACACTCTCTCTCCCTCTCCCTCTCCACCTCCCCCACCCCCACAAGCCTGTGCATGTGTGTGCTGTCTCCCTAAAATGCATAAAGAAACCTTTTAAAAATTAAAAAGAAAAGTAAATAAATAAAAATAAAAGAAAGAAGCTTCAAATGAATTTTGACCACTTAATACTAAATAATCTTTGGTTAAGGTGGGCCCACAATGAGATGAGCACTCGGTGTTATTCTTTATGTCGGCAAATTGAACTCCAATAAAAAATTGTGGGTTTTTTTGTTTAAAATAAAAAATAAGAACAATAAAATATTAAAAATAAATAACTAAATAAATAGTCCTTGGACTTTCTCCTATTATACCATGATAAAGTTTTTTCTTAACTGTTAGAAAGCTCAGTATGAGATTTTTCTCATTTTTACCCTTTTATTCAAATTCAGTTCCATACAACATACTATTAGTTTCAGAGGTAGAAGTCAGTGGTTCCTCAGTCTTATGTAACACCCAGGACTCATTCCATCATGTGCCCTCCTTAATGTCCATCACCCAGTTATCCCATCCTTCCACTCCACCCCTCCAGTGACCTTCAGTTTGGCTCCTATGATTAAGAGTCTCTTAGGCTTTGTCTCCCTCAGTCTCTCTGGTTTAAGTTTTTCTCTTCTTCCCCTTCTCCTCTGTCTTGTTTCTTAAGTTCCACATATGAATGAGATATGATAATTGTCTTTCTCTGACTGACTCAGGGTATTATGCTAAGTGAAATAAGTCAATGAGATTTTATTCTCAACTATACTCATTCTGAGAACCTAATGCACATCTACTTCTAAAAAAACCTGTTTGTATTCTAGTTTCTATTATCATTGCTATTTATGATTATTTTATAATTTAGACTAAGTGTAAATCAGAAATAAAAATGTCATGACTTACCAATAAAAATTCTAATACTAGATGAGCACTGGGTGTTTACATGTTGGGAAACTGAGATTAAGTAAAAACTATTATTCAAAAATTCTAATACTGCTTTATACGGATTATTTTTAGTATAATAAAAGCTACTATATAAATTGCGTATTTAGGGAATAATACCAAGGAGAAAGAGAATACTGTCTGAAATATGCATAATCTATCCAAGTAGAACCAGGATTAACTTCACATGGCTTGCAGATATTCCAAAAGGTACATGATTACTGTACATATATAGAAAAAATGTTTGTGAAAAAAAACGACTTTCAATTCTTAACTTAGAAAATTCATCCCGAGGCCCTGGGTGACTCAGAGGGTGAACATCATGATCCCAGGGTCCTGGGATCGAGCCCATATCAGGGTCCCCATAGAGAGCCTGCTTCCCCCTGTGCCTAGCTCTCTGCCTCTCTCTGTGTGTCTCTCATCAATTACTGAATAAAGTAATGAAAAAAATAAGCTGACAAAGAAACAGAAAATTCAATCCCAATCCTAAGAAATTAACATAAAATACAAAATATATATTACAAATTAAATATGGAGTGTCTTGAAAATCTTGAAATCTTTGTCAACATATACCATAAAACAGTAATTGTAAACTCAGTGCTTATGGAGGCAAAGCAGGTGACACGAGTCAGTGAAGAACCTAGGCGGGGACACGAGCAAACTGGAGACACATGCCTCCTATAAAGGGACAGCCTCTGCACAGCATACCAAACAGCAGCATGGGCTCAAGGTACCAGAAGTGATCTGTAAGAAAAGCTCAAAATCCAGAGTTCTACATGCGTGCCATAATTTTAAATGTTAGCTCAACTGACAGTGGAAACTAAATACATCCGGGGGCCACATTTAGTCTATAGCCTACTTGTGTTTTTCTATTTGCTGTGACTGTTTCCAATGGCCGTGCGTAAAACAAACACTTGGACATCAAACCTTTCCTAAAGCATCAGGATCATGTTTTACCAACAAATTAGGCCCCATCTTCTAAGGAAAATTGCTGTGAAGACTCATTAACACCTACTGTCAGAATTTTCCAATGCTTGTTTCAACTACAATCTATTTGTATTTACTTCCCTCACATTGCTAACCGAACAGACAGGAGTTCAGAGGAATGCTGAAGCAAAGTTATTAAAACAATTACCATCTGTATTGTCACTAACTACATGCTGAATGTTTAACACAGTAGTGATTATGCACTATGCCAGGGCCCTATGAATTTGAAAGACATCCTAAGATAGTCTATCGCACAGCTTCAACTAAAAAAGAAGGTTCACGGATTTCTACTGCTGCAATTGGGAAAACCCTGCTTGTAATAATCAGAATGGTAGCAAAACACGTAAAATCTTTAAAGGGTCAGACTCTACTTATTAAAAGACTACTCATAAAGACTTCCCATCTGGGTGCCGGTGAATGACTGATAGTTGGAAGAAAAGGTAATTATTTTTCAAGCCAACGAGATGACCAATAATTTTCATCTGTAATTCTCAAAGAGATACAGACAGATGAAAGGCTAATGTTGGAGAGAGTGGAAGGAAGTAGCCAGTATCCAACTTCAGTTAAATCTCTTCCAGAGATTTAATATTTTTACATCTCTAAATTTGTATATGTATACCTACCCATTCAGTAGTTGTTAGCCAAGAGTTGTAACAGAATCTCAAAACCCTATTTCCAAATTTCTGCGTACACACGTTATTGGATTCACTCCATCGAAATCTTCACGGGACAGTTTAGGCTTGTAAATTCTTTTAAAGTTCCCTAGTTGACTGTGATTCACCAGCACAAGTCTAGCTGAGAACTAGTACAGTACACAACCATGCCAGTCTCCTCTTTCACCTATGTGGCCAATTCTCCCTATCACTTGAGGATTCAGCCAAAAACAGAAATGAGTCACTTATCAAACCTGCATTCAATTTCCATGGCTAGAGGTAGAACAAGGACTAGTAAACTCAAAATGCAACTTGATTCCATTATTTACACACTCCTTACATCCTTCCCATCAAGACATTCTAGATTTGCAAGCAGAGTTTAGACTCGTATCTAAGTGGCTATAGCTGCAAAATACTATACTGTGTTCTTTCCTCTGCTTGTCCACTTTTTGTTTTTTTTTTTTAAGATTTCTATTGATTTATTCATGAGAGATGAAAGAGAGAGAGAGAGAGAGAGAGAGAGACAGGCAGAGACACAGGCAGAGGGAGAAGCAGGCTCCTCCATTCAAGGAGTGCCATGTGGGACTCGATTCGGAGACCACGGGATCATGCCCTGAGCCGAAGGCATATGCTCAATCACTGAGCCACACAGGCGTCCCTTTTCGTGCCCATTCAACCACCTGTTTACTGCCAATCTGATGTCCTTAGAGTCCTCCTAGAATTGATCTCTATATAAGTTTACAACACACTCACTGGTTCGTAAAGTAAGAATTATTATCCCTGAAAATTGAAGACTCCTTACCTAAACATAAACACTAAGAAAAACAAACACAATCCCAAAACCTTGTCTTGATATTTCCCCTCACTTGCCAAATTTCTAAATCGCTCTGCATGTTCCTGACTGCTTTCTCCTTTGCCCCTCTTTTGTCCCTCTTAAGTCAAGGCTGATAAAAGACAAACTCTGACCGTGTTAATCAATCACTTTTTGATCAAATAGGAACTTCTCAACAGCAGCAAGATTTGATATTGTAAAATACACTTGTTTTGTGTTTTAAGACAAAGCCTATTTCCAAGGCAAATTTTGCTTTCCTCTGTTGTTTGACACTAAATAAGAAAACAAACTGGGTGAGAAAACATTTTTGAAAATAAAGTTTCAGAACACATTCTGTGTTCTCATAAATATTTGCCATAAATACATAAAAGAAACTTGCCTTCTCTAATGCTTCTTTAGAGGTATCATTATTTAGGGGCAACTGAGTGGCTCAGTCCGTTGAGCATCTGACTCTTGGTCTTAACTCAGGTGATGATCAGAGTTATAAGATCCAGCGCTGCGACAGACTCAGCGCAAAGTCTACTTCAGATTCTTACTCTCTTTCTTTTCCCTCTGCCCCCACAACACCCCCTGCTTGTACATGCTCACTCCCCCGCAAAAAATAAAATCTCACGGCTGAGTAATATTCCATTGTGGACATATACCACAGATTACTCAACAATTAGAAACAAAAAATACCCACCATCTGCTTCAACATGGATGCAACTGGAGGGTATTATGCTGAGTGAAGTAAGGCAATCGGAGAAGGACAAACATTACATGGTCTCATTCATACGGGGAATAGAAAAGAGTGAAAGGGAATAAAGGGGAAAGCAGAGAAAACGAGTGGGAAATATCAGTGAGGGGGACAGAACATGAGAGACTCCTAACTCTGGGAACCAAACAAGGGATGGTGGAAAGGGAGGTGGGTGGGGGGTTGGGGTGACTGGGTGACGGGCACCAAGGGGGGGGGCACTTGACGGGATGAGCACTGGGTCCTGTGCTCTTTCTTGGCAAACTGAACTCCAACTAAAAAATTTAAAAAGAAAAAACTAAAAGATAAAATAAGTACATAAACCCCAGAGTGTGAGGTGAAAAAATAAATAAATAAAAAAGCTTAATTAAAAAAAGGAAGGCAGGAAGGAAGAAGTATTATGGTAAGCCTGGGGGGCTCAGTGGGTCAAGCATCTCTCTCTGGTTATGGTCACGATCCCACTCCTGACATCAAGCCCCGTGCATCAGGCTACCTGGCTCAGTGGGAAGGCCTCTTCTTCCCCTACCTCTGCCTTTCCTCCCTACTCATGTTTGCTCTCTCTCATATAAATACAATCTTCAAAAATAAAAAGTGTTATTTAAAGCAAAAGCTTAGACAGTTATTTCAAAATATTTTCATCCAGGAAATGTTTGAGCTTCCAAATATGAAAAATCGACCCTATCTATGACACACAACAGTGTTTCTGCAAGGGCAGCGACTGAAGGTAATGCACGTCAAAGAAAGCACAGGGAGACTGGCAAGTGTGGTCATCACCAGCTCCCCATGCACACCTACCACCCCACTGAGGAACTACATAGGCTGAGCAGGAGCTACTCTCCGGAATGGGAGGCCTCACCGTGGTACATGGCTGGCAGAGTGGCTACCAGCACAAGCAGATACCACCTGTAGGATGTCATGACCTGATCCCCCTGCTCTCATCTTCTGAACCTTAGGGCCTAGAGTGCCCAAGGCCTATTACAACCTGCTGCTTTCTCCTCCCATTTACATTCACCCAAGCTACTCCTCTGGGTCACGGTCTCCTACTCATCCCCAGAAGCATCCATTTCCTAAGCCCCTGCACAGCTTTCGGCCTCCATCAACACCACACTCCCCTCTAGGCCTTCAATCCTTTGTGGGCTCTGAGGGCACCATCTACTCCCAGGCACAAAGGGGAAGATTTTCTTTCTGGGGTGGAAGGGTAGCTAGCAGACAGAATGTTTCCTTACTATATGCATTACTTTTCTCTTTCCCTCCCTCTGCCTTGGTTTTGGAGTTGTTTCCATGATGACAGGACCTGCTGTATAAAATTCAGTGTCGATGTCTTCATATATATATGTGCTATAGTACAAATATATCTACATATACATGTTGAAAAACCTTTTGCAGCTACATTTATTTATTTATTTACTGATTGATTTACTGATTTACTGATTTATTTATTTATTTATTTATTTTTTTTTTATTTATTTATAATGTGAAATACGTTGTAAAAAAAACTTGACCTGTACCTTGTTTTTGGCCTCTATATCTCCTTTATTCAAAAGCAGCTTGCGTGCTATTGAGATATTTCCCTCATAGGCCGCATAATGGAGAGCGGTGTTGTCCTTGAAATCCTTAGTATTTACATCAGCACCTTTTCTGAGAAGAATATCTACACATGCCTCTTCTTGGCATTGTACAGCCTGTCAGCATTATAACGAGAAACAGAATGTAAATTCTGGGAACTGAAAGGAAACATGCCACAAGTTTCACCAATGAGTTATGTTTAATTGCAACAAATGTTCATTCCAAGGACTTCAATCCAATCCACCTCAGGCAGACATAGGTGTGACCACCCACCTTCACGAGAGCTGTCCTGTTTTCTCCATCACGGAGGTTTAGCTGGCATTGAGAAAGTACCAGGATCTTCACCATATCTACACTCCCAATGGCACACGCCAAGTGGAGAGCCGTCCTGTGAGCATGAAAGGACTTGTCAGGAAATTACAGTGTACCTTTCCAAAACATTCAAATTAATTCACAGAATTGTAAATGTTAAATACTGTATTATTCTCATGACTCCAAAACAAAGATTTAGTTTTCTTTGGAAGAAAGTACAATATTTATTAGTGATTCTTCACCGCTCTATTAAAAGAGCAGCCTATCTGTTTAGGAAGAGCATGACCTCAGGAGGCAGCTCAACCTGGGTTTGATTCCCACTTTAACTCTGTCGCTTCACAGTGACCATTTAGCCTTATCGCAATTTCCTCATCCACAAAATGGGCATAAAAATAGTTGTCTCAGGTCGCCTGTCTGGCTCACTCTGAAGAGCATGTCACTCGATCTCGGGAGCCAGGGGTTCGAGACCCCTGTTGGTTATAGAGGTTACAAAACAATAGTAATAATAAATAAAATAAAAGGTACTTATCTCACAAGACCTCTTGTCGTGATCCTTAAATGAGGATCCATGCAAAGTTTTAGAATACTAGTTCCTAGCACAAATATTATTATAGCTATTACTACAACTTACAAAGACCCACTACAATTAGGGAAAACAATCCAATTATGCCCACTTTGCAGCTACGTTTAAGGATGAGCAAGAATACTCTATTTCAATGATTCCAAGATGCTCATTTTGTCACCTTTTAATATCTCTGACATCGGAATCCAATTTCTAATTCAAAATGTCTTAAAACTATAACTGGCATGATTTCTAAAAATTTCTTCTTGGTACATAAATAGTGGGGCATCATACAATCTACGGTGTGTCTTAAGTGAAATAATAGTGACATATACAACAGGTCTGTTGCACTTCTAGTCCTATGCTTGGAATTACATTGTTCAAGAGCTAAAATAATTTTCAGTAGTTGAAAGCATTATGAGAAGAGAGGACTAAAAGAACAAAAGAATGTTTTTAAAGCAACCCTTACTTTAAGTTTCAAGGGATTTTAAGTCAAAAGAAACTCAGGATTCAAATAAACGGGGAGAGTTCTTTTATTTTTGGGGGGGTGGTGGGGAGCTCATTTTACTAAGCATTTTAATTAATAGAAAATGTTTAGATTCATAGAAATCAAGTATTTTCAATTACCAATATTAGTATTTAGTATTATTGCAATGTCAAAAGGGCAGGTAAAGGTAATCTTTTACAATTTCTGATTCAGAAATGTTTTCCTTTGACAGGAAGTTCCAAGGAAAAGCTTCACGTGAGATTAAGTCCTAATACTTCCATTTAAAATTTCTCACCTAGGGGCACCCGGGTGGCTCAGTTGACTGAGTGTCCAACTTTTGGTTTTAGCTCAGGATGATCTCACGGTCATGAAGACAGACGCCCACATTAGGCTCCATGCTCAGGGTGGATTTTGCTTGAGATCCACGCTTTCCTTCTATTCCTCCCCTCCCATGACCTTCTCTTTTTCTTTTTACAATAAATACATCTTTTATCATTTACAAAATAAAATAAAATCTCTCATCTTAGGAGTGCCTGGCTTGCTCAGTCTGTAGAGCATGTGTCCTTAAATGTCCAGCCCCATGATGGGTAGAGAGATTACTTAAAAATGAAAGCCTTAAAACCTAAATACATAAAATTTCTCATCTTGCTCATACTGGGCAACATGGAGTCTTCTTTTTTAAGATTTTATTTATTCATGAGAGACACAGACAGAAAGCACAGACATAGGGAGAAGCAGGTGCCTCACGGGGAGACCAATGTGGGACTCGATCCCAGAACTCTGGGATCACTCTCTGAGCCAAAGACAGATGCTCAACCACTGAGTCACCCAGGAGTCCCTGAACTCTTGTTAAAATTGAAAAGATCCTGAGTAGACTATGTCTGCTACATAACTTGTGTTCAGGTTTGTCTGAGAAATAAATGGACTGAAAGAATACATAAATTTATTTGGAGAATATAAATAATAGTGAAAGGGAATAGAAGGGAAGGGGAAAAAATGGGTAGGAAATATCAGAAAGGGAGACAGAACATGAAGACTCCTACCGCTGGGAAACAAACTAGGGGTGGTGGAAGGGGAGGAGGGTGGGGGTGAATGGGTGACGGGCACTGAGGGGGGCACTTGACGGGATGAGCACTGGGTGTTATTCTGTATGTTGGCAAATTGAACACCAATAAAAAATAAATTTATTATTAAAAAATTCATTTGGAGAGCTCTGTAGTTTTTAAAGATTTATCTATTTCTTGGAAAAAGAGAGAATGCAGGAGTGCGGTGAAGGGCAGAGGGGCAGAGAGATAGGGAGACAATCTCAAGCAGCCTCCCCATTGAACATGGAGCCCAACAGGGTGCTCAACCCCACAATCCTAACATCATGACCAGAGCCAAAATCAAGAGTCTGATGCTCAACAAACAGCCACCAAGGCACCAAGAAAGTTCAATATTTTTAAAGAAAACTTTTGTGAAGTAAACTAATATTTTTGAAATAGCAATAAAATGTGTATTTGCTATTTTTTAATTTTTTTTCAGAAGAGGGATACAACAAAAATTCTATAAGGTTTTGCAATACCATTTGTATTTTTTATTTTTTATTTTTATAAGGATTTAACCAAAATAAAATCATTAACCGTTCACTTATTAGATGTTATAAAGCTGCACATAATAAAAACATATGTATAGGTCATCCCCCGTGGCGCAGCGGTTGAGCACCGCCTGCAGCCTGGGGTGTGATCCTGGAGACCCAGGATCGAGTCCCACGTCGGGTTCCCTGTAATGGAGCCTGCTTCTCCCTCTGCCTGTGTCTCTGCCTCTCTCTCTGTGTGTGTCTCTCGTGAATAAATAAATAAAATCCTTAAAAAAATAAATAAAAATAAATAAAACCGTATGTATATATTTAATGTATGCGTAATACAACCTACAATACAGATAAAAATATTCCCCTTAGTTCTGAAGAGGCTAAAGGTTGTTAGAAAATACCAATCCTCTCCCATCAATTTTTTTTGAATAGGAAGAGGGGCGCTTAGGTGACTCAATCAGTTAGGCATCTGCCTTTGGCTCAAGTGTAGGGGTCCTGGGATCGAGCCCTACATCATCAGGCTCCCTGCTCCATGGGTTTCTGCTTGTTGTCCCCCTGCCCCTCCCTGCTGCTTGTTTGCCTGGTCTCTCTCTCAAATGAATCGATAAAATCTCTTTAAAGTAAATAAGTAGAAACTATTTTTTGTCTACACAAGATTCATATTCTTGTTCTCCTGGATTAGTTCATTGATAATAAACCTTTCTTAGAATTTTTATGTATCTTTCCTATAGAAATCACAGATTTTAAGAAAATGAAAAATCCACTTAGAATCCAAATGTTTGAAGATAACTAATTTTATATTTGCACATCTTTTTGGCTAACTCAAAACCATTGTCTGCTTATATGTATGTATCATCAAAACAATTTTTCACTCATTTAATGATCCAAAGTACAGCTTTGCATGTTAATGTGTATCAATTATCTCTGCCACATTCAGTGGTCACATAGTAGTCCAGCCTCTGGATACACTGCCATTTACGAATACAGGCCATTAAGTGACTCCTTAATACACTGCTATTGTAAATAGTGCTGAGAATAGCATATTGTATATTATTTATTTCTAATTATTTCCTAAAGATATTTTACATCAATAAGCTTCATGGCTCAAGGAAATACTTATTTTTCAATGTGGTACATAACCACCAAACTATCTGAAAAGTCCAAAACAACTTAAATTTTAAGTAGTATAAGTAACATCATTCCTTATCTTCACAAAGCTTGAGATGGAAAATGGGATTTTATGCCTCTTTTTAAAATATTTTATTTATTTGAAATTAAGAACACCAGCAGAGGGGAGGGGGAAAGAGAAAAGCAGACTCTCCACTGAGCAGGGAGCCTCACCAGGGGCTAAGCTCCAGGACCCAGAGATCATGACCCTGAGAGGAGGTCAGAAGAGGCCAACTGACTCAGCCATCCAGGGGCCCCTATCTCATTCCTGTAATAACTTCCCTGTAAAACGAAGATGTTCTTTTTCTCCAAAACATATGTTGTAAATATTTTGCAAGTACATTCTCTTTTATTTTGCTAATATTACTTTCTGATTCAGAGGCGTTTTTTTTTGTGTCTGTGGCTGAATCAAACTCCAGAATTTTTGCTTTTAATGTCACGAGCCCCTCTACTGCTCGCCCCGACTCCTCCCGCCCACCTCAAAAGCCCTGTTACCTGTTCTTCCTGTCCCTTTTATTTAAGTCATGTAAACCAAAAACCAGCAACTGCTGTATCTCCTGCATTTTTTCTGTATCGCCCTCAATCACAGCTCTGTGGATTCCCCGGAGATCTTGATATCTGATGTGGTATCCGGGACCGGGGCTGTGGAAGCTGTCAACAGTCATAGTCATAGGCGGCGACCTGACCCTCAGAGGCCTGAGGTTGAAGCCGAAGCGCAGCAGGCCCCACCCATTCCGCGCTGTAGATCTCTTTTCCATAATGAAGCCGACAGGCTTCAGTGACACAGGTTTCACCGCCTCTAGTGCGATACACTCCCGCGCCAGCAATAAGGCAAGTGGGCCTCGCCTCAATGTCTCAGGGACTAAGCCCAACGACTTAGAATCTTCCTACGCAGAACCAGTGTAACCTAGCAACGCTGCTAAATGTGAATGCGCCTGCGCACCTCAGAAGCTGGCATCCCTGCGCATGCGCACAGAGGGCAGTGGCCAAGGGTGCCCAAAGCATATATGCGAGGAGGCCCAAGCCTCTCAAATCTCTGAGATCCCCTGTGAGCTGGCTGGCTTCCCTTTAGAAGTTGGTGGGATGACTGAGAATTTGGGGACATTTGCAAAATCCTCTGGGGTGTGGAAATGTAGTCTTCTGGGCCTGTGAGTGGCTCAGTGGTTGAGCATCTGCCTTTGGCTTCGGTCATGATCCGGGGTTCCTGGGATCAAGTCTTGCATCGCACACCCCACAGGGAGCCTGCTTCTCCCTCTGCCTATGTCTTGCCTCTCTCTCTCTCTCTCTCTCTCTCTCTCTGTGACTATCATAAATAATAAAAATTTTTAAAATTTAAAATAAAAAAAATAACATCACTCATTGAGCCCTGCACCACGCAGGGGGCTGATCAGCTCCCCCAAGTGCCCACACCTGAAAGTCAGCACAAAGGCCCCTCCACCAGAAGAATTGATATCAATCAATTAATAACCAAATTAATAACCAAATTTAAGACATACTTAGATAATAATACACTTATACTTGGTGACTTCAATCTAGCGCTTTCTACATTTGATAGGTCTTCTAAACACAACACTTCCAAAGAAAGGAGAGCATTAAATGATACACTGGACCAGATGGATTTCACAGATATCTACAGAACTTTACATCCAAACTCAACTGAAAACACATTCTTCTCAAGTGCACATGGAACTTTCTCCAGAATAGACCACATACTGGGTCACAAAACAGGTCTGAACCGATACCAAAAGATTGGGATCGTCCCCTGCGTATTCTCAGACCATAATGCCTTAAAATTAGAACTAAATCACAACAAGAAATTTGGAAGGACGTCAAACACGTGCAGGTTAAGAACCATCTTGCTAAAAGATGAAAGGGGAAACCAGGAAATTAAGGAAGAATTAAAAAGATTCATGGAAACTAATGAGAATGAACATACAACAGTTCAAAATCTTTGGGATGCAGCAAAACCAGTCCTGAGGGGGAAATACATCGCAATACAAGCAGCCATTCAAAAACTGGAAAGAACTCAAATACAAAAGCTAACCTTACACCTAAAGGAGCTAGAGAAAAAACAGAAAATAGATCCTACACCCAGGAGAAGAAGAGAGTTACTAAAGATTCGGGCAGAACTCAATGAAATCGAGACCAGAAGAACTGTGGAACAGATCAACAAAACCAGGAGTTGGTCCTTTGAAAGAATTAATAAGATAAACCATTAGCCAGCCTTATTAAAAAGAAGAGAAAGAAGACTAAAATTAAAATCATGAATGAGAAAGGAGAGATCACTACCAACAGCAAGGAAATACAAAGGATTGTAAAAACATATTATGAAAAAAAAACATATTATGAATAGCTATACGCCAAATGGACACATTTCTAGAAAGCCACAAACTACCAAAACTAGAACAGTAAGAGATAGAAAACCTGAACAGGCCAATAACAAGGAAGGAAATTGAAGCGGTCATCAAAACCCTCCCAAGACACAAAAATCCAGGGACATGTGGCTTTCCCTGGGGAATTCTATCAAAAGTTTAAAAGAAGAAATCAGGGGATCCCTGGGTGGCGCAGCGGTTTGGCGCCTGCCTTTGGCCCAGGGCGCGGTCCTGGAGACCCGGGATCGAATCCCACGTCGGGCTCCCGGTGCATGGAGCCTGCTTCTCCCTCTGCCTGTGTCTCTGCCTCTCTCTCTCTCTCTCACTGTGTGCCTATCATAAATAAATAAAAGTTTAAAAAAAAATTTTTAAAGAAGAAATCATACTTATTCTACTAAAGCTGTTTGGAAAGATAGAAAGAGAAGGAGTACTTCCAAATTCATTCTATGAGGCATCACCTTAATTCCAAAACCAGACAAAGACCCCACCAAAAAGGAGAATTATAGACCAATATCCCTGATGAACATGGATGCAAAAATTCTCAACAAGATACTAGCCAATAGGATACAACAATACATTAAGAAAATTATTCACCATGACCAAGTAGGATTTATTCCCTGGACACAAGGCTGGTTCAACACTCGTAAAACAATCAATGTGATTCATCATATCAGCAAGAGAAAAACCAAAACCATATGATCCTCTCAATAGATGCAGAGAAAGCATTTGATAAAATACAGCATCCATTCCTGATCAAAACTCTTCAGAGTGAAGGGATAGCGGGAACCTATCCAGAAAAGACCATATACTGGGTCACAAATCAGGTCTGAACCGATACGGAAAGATTGGGATCGTCCCTGGCATATTCTCAGACCATAATGCCTTAAAATTAGAACTAAATCACAACAAGAAGTTTGGAATGCACTTTGCAATATAATTCAAATTAGAAACCAAAGATGCATATCAATTTCGTTAACTAGTGACACTCAAATTTTTGTCTTCTGTAGAATTTGTAACATACCAATTTAAATGAAATTTATAACTAAAATTTATTCTTTTCCCTCATTTTTTAAAATAAATTTATTTTTTATTGGTGTTCAATTTGCCAACATACAGAATAACACCCAGTGCCCATCCCGTCAAGTGCCCCCTCAGTGCCCATCACCCATTCACCCCCCCCCACCTCCCCTTCCACCACCCATAGTTCGTTTCCCAGAGTTTGGATTCTTTATGTTCTGTCTCCCTTTCTGATATTTCCCACACATTTCTTCTCCCTTCCCTTCTATCCCCTTTCACTATTATTTATATTCCGCAAATGAATAAGAACATATAATGTCTGTCCTTCTCCGATTGACTTATTTCACTCAGCATAATACCCTTCAGTTCCACCCACGTTGAAGCAAATGGTGGGTATGTGTCATTTCTTTTTTTTTATAATAAATTTTTTATTGGTGTTCAATTTCCGAACATACAGAATAACACCCAGTGCTCATCCCGTCAAGTGCCCCCCTCAGTACCTATCACCAATTCACCCCCCCGCCCACCTCCCCTTCCACCACCCCTAGTTCGTTTCCCAGAGTTAGCAGTCTTTATGTTCTGTCTCCCTTTCTGATACGTCCCACACATTTCTTCTCCCTTCCTTTATATTCCCTTTCACTATTATTTATATTCCCCAAATGAATGAGAACATATAATGTTTGTTCTTCTCCGACTGACTTACTTCACTCCGCATAATACCCTCCAGTTCCATCCACTTGAAGCAAACGGTGGGTATTTGTCATTTCTAATGGCTGAGTAATATTCCATTGTATACATAGACCACATCTTCTTTATCCATTCATCTTTCGATGGACACTGAGGCTCCTTCCAGAGCTTGGCTATTGTGGACATTGCTGCTAGAAACATTGGGGTGCAGGTGTCCCGGCATTTCATCGCATCTGTATCCTTGGGGTAAATCCCCAACAGTGCAATTGCTGGGTCGTAGGGCAGGTCTATTTTTAACTCTTTGAGGAACCTCCACACAGTTTTCCAGTGTGGCTGCACCAGTTCACATTACCACCAACAGTGTAAGAGGGTTCCCTTTTCTCCACATCCTCTCCAACATTTGTGGTTTCCTGCCTTGTTAATTTTCCCCATTCTCACTGGTGTGAGGTGGTATCTCATTGTGGTTTTGATTTGTATTTCCCTGATGACAAGTGATGCAGAGTATTTTCTCATGTGCGTGTTGGCCATGTCTATGTCTTCCTCTGTGAGATTTCTGTTCATGTCTTTTGCCCATTTCATGATTGGATTGTTTGTTTCTTTGCTGTTGAGTTGAATAAGTTCTTTATAGATCTTGGAAACTAGCCCTTTATCTGATATGTCATTTGCAAATATCTTCTCCCATTCTGTAGGTTGTCTTTGAGTTTTGTTGACTGTATCCTTTGCTGTGCAAAAGCTTCTTATCTTGATGAAGTCCCAATAGTTCATTTTTGCTTTTGTTTCTTTTGCCTTCGTGGATGTATCTTGCAAGAAGTTACTGTGGCTGAGTTCAAAAAGGGTGTTACCTGTGTTCTCCTCTAGGATTTTGATGGACTCTTGTCTCACATTTAGATCTTTCATCCATTTTGAGTTTATCTTTGTGTATGGTGCAAGAGAGTGGTCTAGTTTCATTCTTCTGCATGTGGATGTCCAATTTTCCAGCACCATTTACTGAAGAGACTGTCTTTCTTCCAATGGATAGTCTTTCCTCCTTTGTCGAATATTACTTGACCATAAAGTTGAGGGTCCACTTCTGGATTCTCTACTCTGTTCCATTGATCTATGTGTCTGTTTTTGTGCCAGTACCACACTGTCTTGATGACCACAGCTTTGTAGTACAACCTGAAATCTGGCATTGTGATGCCCCCAGCTATGGTTTTCTTTTTTAAAATTCCCCTGGCTATTAGAGGTCTTTTCTGATTCCACACAAATCTTAAAATAATTTACTCTAACTCTCTGAAGAAAGTCCATGGTATTTTCATAGGGATTGCATTAAACATGTAAATTGCCCTGGGTAACATTGACATCTTCACAATATTAATTCTGCCAATCCATGAGCATGGAATATTTCTCCATCTCTTTGTGTCTTCCTCAATTTCATTAAGAAGTGTTCTATAGTTTTTAGCCCACAGCAAATATAATTCTCAATGGGGAAGCACTGGGAGGCTTTCCCCTAAGATCAGAAACAAGACAGGGATGTCCACTCTCACCACTGCTATTCAACATAATACTGGAAGTCCTAGCCTCAGCAATCAGACAACAAAAAGACATTAAAGGCATTAAATTGGTAAAATTTATTCTTAAGGCTGACCGTGAAGACCATTTAATTTATTAGCATTTGGCTGAACTAAACACAGAAAGGACAAGGAGAAAAAAAGAGTTGTGGCTGCAATACTACAAAAGAAAAGAAATCCTGCAATCTGCAAAGGAAACAAGTTACAATTAAAATGCTAATTGCAAAAAAAGTGAAATGCTAATTGCATATGTAATACACTGTTTGATACATGATAGGTCACTTCTTTTGGCTAAAAAGGATATAAATCAGACGATATGGCGGGGGTGTGTGTGAGTTACATGTTATACTTTGATACTGAAAACCCTTGCTTGTTAAGTCAAAATAAGCTCATGAAATTCATTAAGAAAACAAAGGAATCTGAAAGTAACATAGAGATACTGGCCCTCTGTCTTATCAGTGCTGAGAGAGAACACGAAACGGACAAGGTCTGACCCAAGATGGCACACTATCCTGCTATTATATTACTCCAGAATAATCACATCAAAAAGTGAGATCTGGGGATCCCTGGGTGGCTCAAGGATTTGGCGCCTGCCTTTGGCCCAGGGCGTGATCTTGGGAGTCCTGGGTGATATCAAGTCCCACATCTGGCTCCCTGCGTGGAGCCTGCTTCTCCCTCTGCCTGTGTTTCTGCCTCTCTCTCTGTATCTCTCTCTCATAAATAAATAAATAATAAATAAATAAATAAATAAATAAATAAATAAATAAATAAATAAATAAATAAAATCTTTAAAAAAACCATTAAAAACCAGTGAGATCTTTTAGTTCATGCCAGCCTTTCTCAGGCCTCACCCCAGCAGTTAGAAGGGGAGTACGTGTCTATCAAGAAAGACCTAATAAAAGATACATAGTTTTTTACAAGAACATAAACCTTAACTTTTTACAGTGCAACTCCCAGACCAAGAGCAGCCACTTAAAAAGAACTACATGGAAAGTTAATTACATCTGCTTTACCCTCTACATCACTAAGCTATACTGTCAGAAAAACAGATTTAAAATATAACATGGTGAAGGCACTCATCAGAATTAAATAGGGGAACAATGGTCATAAACAACTCGCAAATGTTAGTGGCACGTGACACTGGAGATTGATTACCTCACTCCTACTCTGTGGACACATGTCCTCTGGGAACTCTGCTCCCCATTTCCACACTCCTGGGCCCCCGTGCGAGAGCTTCTACCATTTGGAACAGCACCTGTGACCAACGGGGAGTGCACGGGTGGAGAAATGTAGCAGACAGTGCGCTGGCCCTCAAAGACTTCTGCCTTGCAGTGACACACTTTACTTCTTTTCACATTTCATTGACTAAAAAGTCACATGACCATAAGTAACATAACCTTATATGTGTCTGTGAACAGCAAATATCAGACAGTATACAGCAGGATGGATAGATGCTTACAACAATATACAAAATTCTTTTTCATTCCAAGTGAATCGTCTGAAAGAAATTTTAGGTCATACACACAAAAGCCTATGATTTCACTTCTGGCATGCAAGGTAGGTACCACTATTATCATCATTCACATATAAGGAACAGAGGTGCCACGAGGTCAGACAATGAGGTATTATCATCACACTGTTGGCATGATATTCTTGGCACAGCCAGAATCCAAGTCCAAGCAATGTAGCTCCACAGCCCCGGCCCTGAACTACCACCACAGATGTGTGTGCACCAGAATGGAGAGCCCGGGGATCTGCACACACGGAATACTCCTTACTACACCCAATTGACCATATAGCTAAGGCACTCCAAGAGAGGTGACTAGACAAACATAATGACAATGAAATGACCTCAAGGATGAAAGACAAAGGAACAAAAGAAAAAAGAAAAGAGGCAGCGAAAGGTCCACACTTGACCTGGATGAATAATGAAAGGTGTCCTGGAGGTTGCAGGATCCCTCCCTCTAGAAATTACCTTTAGTGCCTTGAGCCTCACACCAGACTCTCACTCATTCAATGAGTGGTAGCTGAGTGCCTAAGGGACCAAACTAAACTTCAAGGAGTACTACTCAGTCCCTCCTCCACCGAAATCAAATGGAGCTGGTGACAAAAGTTCACTTGTAATTCTATGCTAGATTCTGGGACACATATTCCTGTGATACTGTGAATATGGTGGTGATGTCTCCAAGTCAGCCCATAAAAGCAGGTTTCAATCCATCCTATGAGGGGTGTCTGGGGGGCTCAGGCAGTTAAGCATCTGCCTTCAGCTCAGGTCATGATCTCAGAGCCTCAGGGAGGAGCCCCACCGCTGAGGTGCTCAGCGGGCAGTCGGTCACCTTCTTTCTCTCCCTCTGCCACTTCTTACCTGCTCATTCATTCTCTCTCTCTCTCTCTCTCTCTCTCTCTCTCGTAAATGAATAAACTGTTTTAAGAAAAAAAATCTACCCTGTGAGATTCTACCTCAACCTTGACTTTTCTTCCAACAGAACTTGTGTTTCTATAGCCCTTTTCACACAACTCAGAGAAGCGTGGACCTAGCCTCTGTACAATCGCCACATCCCGTTCCATCTCGGCCCTGAGGAACAGGCCACTCCCTTTTACCATCTGGGTCCACAATGAATTGTGGTCAATGTACTCTGAGAACCAATGCAGAATGTCAGGCCCACGCTCATGACCAAACACCTTCCCGGCAACAGGACATGAACTACCACCTACCCTGGCAATAAAACAAGGGTTCTGAAAACCACACAGTCCAGAGACTGAGGAGATAACGGGAGATGAAGTGGGGTACTGCTAACGCCAACACAAGGCTCGGCAAGCCAGTCACCTCCGGTCACGTACAATCACCTGTAGGATGATTTGGCAAAGCTGAATACAGTGGGAGACACATGTTCATGCCCCAACAAATCCACTGTTAGGTAGAATAGCTCAGGAGCTTGTAACTTCCCTACTAGAATTCCTGGTCTCTGGAGATGGAGAAAAACAGGAATCACCTCCACAAGGGAAGTGAGAACTGCCTTCCTGCCTCCACTCATTCCAGGCAATCAACTACCTGCTCTTATGTGATGCTCAGGAGGAAACATCCCCACGTGCATTTTTGTAGAGCAATAGACTCCTGTTATTAAATTAGGAATCGATCCAAAGTAAGGTGACTGTTCTGCAACGAAGCATGGTTGAATAAACACTTAAATCTCACACTAACTTCAGAAGGCAGCTGATGTGTTACGCTGAACACAGACTACCTCGGTAGGAGACAGCCCCATCAAGCAACCATTTCGGGACATCTGTAAGAAGAGAAACTGAGCATTTCCAATGACAACCTGGCTCCTAATCACTCAGCCCCAGTCCCACACAGATCTCTAAGAAGGGCTACATATGGCCTCTGTCTTGAGAGTGTGAATTACAAAGGCAACTGTTTACTCAGGGTCTCAGGAATTCCTATCTTTGGCAGACTTTACCTGTTTCTGTGCCAGAAAAAAATGTCAACTATAACGTAAGAAATAAGGTTGTCTGCTTCCTCCAACACAGCTGGCTGAACAATTATCTTGGACTGCCCAAGGAGCATTACCAGCTTCTGATGCCCAGGTCTCCACTCTGTCAGACCAGGTGGCCATGGATCATTTGCAACATCTGGCTATCTTTTCCCTTTCCTCCCACCAAGGCAAATAGGACTGCAGAGGCAAGTAACATAACCACCCCAACCGGGTTACTCTGAACCTAACACCACCTCTCCCCTTTCGAACAGTACAATTTGTTTCTAACAAGCCCTGTACCCCCCCAAGTATCTTATAAATTATTCTTTTGAATCTCACTTACTACTATGTAAATCTCACCTTCCCTCCCCCACTACTTTGCTTCTCGTTGCTTCTAGACTCAAATAAAAGAGGAAACCAAAGGCCTGCACAGAAAATAAGTTTATAAAACCACTGCTCAAAACATGATCTCTCTGTCTTTCTCTCTCTCTCTTTCTCTCTTAATAGCTTGGCTGTATCAATTATCTTGGAAATAACTTTTTTCCAAGCAACACTCATGGTGCTAATTAGTAAGAAAATTGGAATTACTGAAGGATGAAGATCACACATAAACTTCAAATTGGTCTTTCATTTTCTAATGTTTCCTACTTGGAAATATAAATATAAATAAATTCTTGTTAATAGGTTACCTTCTGAGCATCTGTTCAAGACTTACTTGTAGACTCAGACAAAGAAGACTTCCACTTTTAAAATTCTACCTAAATCGCAAGTATTAAAATCTTCACAAATTCACATGAATATCGAGATTTAAAATAAACTAATTATCCATCATATCTTCCTCCCTCTGGTCAACTACCCTGTCCACAACTTTGTGTGTTTCATTAAAAACAACATTCCAGGCTATCTTTTCCAAAGGAGAAACTGAATATTTCCAATTACAAATATAATTTGGCAGGGAGTTGGTATTCAAAATACACAACGAATTCTTTACAAACCAGCAATAAAAATAAGAACCAAATGATAAACTAGGGTAAAGCGAGACTTTTGGTTTCAGCTCAGATCATTAGGGAGAATGAAAGTCACAGAGCAAACTGCCTCTCGGAAATCAGAAAAAAAACAGAGGAATAGAGAGATTCATGGCCAAGATCAGCTTAGCAAAGCAGAAGCCGGTGGAGCCAGAAGCTTGTAGGAAAACAAAATGGTACTCTGATGAATTGATGGTGACTGGATGCGGAAGTCTGAGAGTCAAAAACCTCCTGAGCCCCAGTCCTAGGGGAGGAGGCCCCTGCACGTTCCTTGCACCAAATTCTCATAGTGAAGACTGGAGAAAAATCCCCTTGGTTGCATAGACGAATAGAGAAACAATCATTTTTGAAATACGTTAAGTCAAGAGCTTTTTCCGTAACGAGGCCTGCCCTCTGAGAAAAGCAGCTTTAAATAGAGCCCTATTGGACCTGGGGAAAGAGCTGTAAGGTGAACTCCAGCCCCTGCTAGCCTTCCTGGACCCAACTAAGGAAGGAGGGGAAAGAAAAGGAGGCTAGAAATGCTTATAGGAGTCAGCAGAGCCCCAGGACTCAGGCCCACTAAATAACGGACACTTAACCATCAAGATCACAAGAACAACTCCCCACCAACGGGGTGCCAGTGAAACCACAGTGGTCATAGCTGAGAGATGCACATCAAAGACCTCAAGAGAGTTCCTTAAAGAGCCAGAGGAGGAGGCAGGGAACGGGAGAGACACGAAGGTTTCCGAAGCCTCTGACACTGACAGCTATAGCAAACATTCAACACAACCTAACCTCTAGCTGGCTTAACATAAAAGCTCACACTAAAAGCTGGATTATATCAGTTCCTATTACCCAATAACTATGTCCAATTTTCAACAAAAAATAATTACAAGACATGATAAGAGAGAAACACAGTTTGAAGAGATAAAGCAATCATAAGAATCAGACTCAGATATGACACAGATTTATGGAAGCAGGAGAAATACGGAGATTAAAATAAGTATGATGAATATGCTAATGCCTTAGCGGATTAATATGCTAATGTGAGATGGAAACTCAGAGAGAATTAAAGTGAAATGCGAGAAACCAAGAACAGTGTAACAGCAATGAAGGCTGCCTTTGGACGTGGCCAAGGGAAAAATCAGTAAGGTCGAAAATATGTTCATGGAAATTCCCAAAAGTGAAATGCAAAAAGAAACAAAATATCCAATAACTGTGGAACAATGCAAAAAGGATAGCAAACACATGATGGAAAACACCAGAAGGAGAACAAAGAGAGGAAGGAGAAGAAATATTCAAAGTAATAATAGCTGAAAATTCTCCAATATTAATGATAAAACACCAGACCACATACCCAGGAAGCTCAGAGAACACCAAACAGAATAAATGCCAAAAAGATCTACATCTTGCACTAATACTCAAACAGCAAAAACCAAAGATAAAGATACTGAAAAGAGCCAGAGGGGAGAAAAAAGCACCTTATCTACAGAGGACGAGGATAAGAAATACATCAGACACCTCATCAGAGATCATGCAAGCAAGAACAGAGAGGGTGCAGGTAAAAAAAGGTTAAAAAGAAAAACCCACCACCTAAGAATTCTGTAGCTGGTGAAATTGTACTTCAAAAGTGAAAAGAGGACCCCTGGGTGGCTCAGCAGTTGAGCGCCTGCCTTCAGCCCAGGGCGTGATCCTGGGAACCCGGGATCGAGTCCCATGTCCGGCTCCCTACATGGAGCCTGCTTCGCCATCTGCCTGTGTCTCTGCCTCTCTCTCTATCTCTCTCTGTCTCTCATGAATAAATAAATAAAATCTTAAAAAAATAAAAATAAAAAACAAAAAAGTGAAAAGAAATAAAAACAAAACACTCAAATAAACCCAAGGAATTTACTGCTCAGCAGACTTGTCTTGCAAAAAGTATTAAAACCAGCGTGCTGAGTTCTTAAGGAATATGACAAAGTGAAGTCAATTAAAGCAATGTTATAAAGGATGGGGAAAAAAGGAATTGAATATATTCCCTATAAGGCAACTGCACTACCTGTGAAAAGGTGTAATGTTATTTCAGAGTGGACCTGGATTAGTTAGAAATGAATATAACAAACTGTAGGGCAAGCACAAAAAATTCTTTTAAAGAAGTATATGGGGATCCCTGGGTGGCGTAGCGGTTTGGCGCCTGCCTTTGGCCCAGGGCGCGATCCTGGAGACCCGGGATCGAATCCCACGTCGGGCTCCCGGTGCATGGAGCCTGCTTCTCCCTCTGCCTATGTCTCTGCCTCTCTCTCTCTGTGACTATCATAAATAAATAAAAATTAAAAAAAATATTTAAAAAAAAAAAAAGAAGTATATGGACAGGGTTGTCTGGGGGCTCGGTTGGTTCAAGCGTCTACCTTCAGCTCACGTCATGACCCCAAAGTCCTGCAATAGAGCCCTGCATTGGGCTCAGTGGGGAGTCTGATTATCCTTCTCTCCTGCAACTTCCTCCCCCTGCTCCTTCTCTCTCTCTCTCTCTCTCTCAAAACTAAAATCTTTAAAAAGAAAAAGTATATGAATATGCTAAGAAAGAATGGAATCCCATAAAATGTTAAACTAAAAGCAGAGACGGAAGAGAAAAGAGGGTGATAAAAATATAAAAAAGAACAACTGTAATGAGTGAAAATCAGTTGCAAACATGGTGAATATTAACCCAACTACAGCAACAATTACCTAAAATGTGGATGGTCTAAATATGCCAATTAAAACAAGAACTGGAGGTGCCTGGATGGCTCAGTGATTGAACATCTGTCTTCCGCTCAGGTCGTTAATACTGGGGTCCTGGGATCCAGTCCCACATAAGGCCCCCTGCTCAGTGGGGAGCCTGGTTCCCCTCTGCCTAGGTCTCTGCCTCTCCTTCTATGTCTTTGGTGACTAAATAAATTAAATCAAGCAAGCAAGCAATCAAACCAGAGACTGCAAGAGCAGATAAAAAGATCCAACTATATGCCGTCTACAAGATACCTACTTTAAATAGAAGTACAGGGATCCCTGTGTGGCGCTGCGGTTTAGCGCCTGCCTTTGGCCCAGGGCGCGATCCTGGAGACCCGGGATCGAATCCCACGTCGGGCTCCCGGTGCATGGAGCCTGCTTCTCCCTCTGCCTGTGT
>NW_023330881.1:0-57382 GCF_011100685.1 Canis lupus familiaris
ATCAGGTGTTCTACTACCAGTCTAGAGGCAGAGAGAGACTTGATCTGCTTGCATTCTTCCAGAAATACCCCTACTCTTAGCAATATGTCATTTGATAGGATAGTTCTGTCACACACATCTTTCTAGAAGGACTTTTCTTTTTTTAGATTTTATTTATTCATTCATGAGAGACACACACACAGAGAGAGAGAAAGGCATAGACACAGGCAGAGGGAGAAGCAGGTATCATGCAGGGAGCCTGATGCGGACTCGATCCCGGGACTCCAGGATCATGTCCAGGGCCGAAGGAGGGCGCTAAACTGCTGAGGCAGCCAGGGATCCCCCGCTGAGCCACCCGGGGATCCCCCTAGAATGACTTTTCAATGCCATCCAAGACCTAATAGTTTTTTGAGGCTTCCTTATAATCTGAGGTCCCTCATGCCAACAGTATGCATGCCTAAGAGGTCACATCCAGATGTTTTATAAATTTAAGTGGAAAGTTTTAGGATGCCTTCTATTACATTTATTCCTAGGAGTTATGATACAAAGTGAAAGTCTAAGGGATTGTTCGGTATTTTTTTTTAAAGAGAAGAATATTTCATGACAGCAATGTGTTTTTTTTCAAACAAAACAAAAATGATTTCCAGTTCTCTTTCTTTTTGTGATATTAGCATCTGTCTTGCATTGCCTCTTGTTAACTTGGAAGCATAACTGCATTTTTGAAAGCTGGAAACCTTATTTTCCAGAACCCCATTCCCTGAATGATTCCTCATAAGGTTTGTAAATGAGAAAAACTCCTGCATGATTTGGAAGATGAAGGTAAAACAAAAGTCATTCATGGCAATTTTGGCAGCCGGACACGGAGATTTCCATAATGATCTTAGTAATCATAGTATCCAGACATTGCACCATCGCAGATCTCTCCTGAGCTTGTACTTCATGCAGCAATTTCTTGGACGTCTTCATAAGCTCCCACTTCCCCTACTACATCAGTGCTTTTAGGCTGATGTAATTTATAATAGTTTCTCCGATTCCCTGGATACAACCTTCTAGACCTTTATTCTTCTTGCTTATGTTTACATTAATATAAGCAGGAATTCCTATATTAAGCCTCTTATTTCTACAATGCTGAATTAACTCTGTTTCCTGGCTGAATCCAGACTGATAATAGCACCCAGGATAATAACTTCTGAGATTCATTCTTTAATTGGAGATTGATATATCAAGCTATTGTATTATTATTTTTGTATTAAATTTATGTATTAAAAAGAAAACTCTATAAAGAGAAACTTCCCCTTATTACTTTTTTGGTTACCCCGAGGTACTATTGTAGAAAAAAAGGCATGATAAATCTTCAATTCTTTTATTTACCATTTTATTTTCATCAGTTACTATTTTATATACCAGTTTGCTTAAGTAATGAATTGGTGTCCTATCATCCATCAAAACTGACCTTAAAGAATTGACTTTGGGAGGTAATATCTGTTTCTCCCCAAGCTAAAAATTTTCATTTCAGGTATTATGTTTTTAAGTTCTAAATTTTATTTTTAAATTTTAATCTCTGCTGAGATCCCACATCTGTTGACTCTTATGATAATATTTTTCTTTAAGTCCTTGAACATATAACAGTGGCACTAAAATTCTTTTTGTTCTAATCCATGTTGTTGTCTATTCTATTGACTAAATGTTTCAGTATCACCATAAATGCATGTATGTAAAGATATCAGGTGTGCTTCTCTTCATTGTAGTCATCAGCACTATTAATGCCTAAATAATTTTATGTTTGGATAGTGGATGTCTCCTCAAGCTGCTTCCTGGATCTCATGGATGTGACTCTCGTGGGATATGAAAGCTACTTTGCTTTATAGTATGACGAGATGCTCTTCACTAATGATGTATATTATCTACCCACAACTTGAAAGCCCATTTCTCCAAGACGTTCTTGTTGCTTTTAGTGAGTGATGGCATTTAGAAACCAAATTTATAACTCCAGTGGTGCTTCCTGCTATTATTTTGTTTAATATTTCTAGGACTAATCAGTAGATAGATCTAGAAGATAAGTGGACTTCTTTAGTTGATTAAAATGAAGCATTAGTTTAATATTTTTCCAGTTCACTTTCAGGATTATGAAATTTAATTTAATTCTCCATAGATCTTAAGTATACATATTCTGCTCTCACATTGGAAAAGTATGAGTCTTCAATGTCATAAGCGTAATTACTCACTTTATTTATCCTATAATAAAAGACAAAAACAATAATGTCAGAGTAAATATATCAGCCCTGTTATAAAAATATACTTGTTAAAGCTATGTAAAATTATTTTTATGTCTCATTTTGTTTTTAAGTTATATTTTACCAGGGCCATACAAATTACTCTTTTAAAAAGTCATTCAATTTAATTCTGGTTCAAAGCTGAAATGAATAGATTAGTTAGAAAATGTTGAAGTCATTTTCCAAATATTCCAAGACAGTGTTCTGACATGATTAACTTTAATTTTCAGAGGTAAAATCTGTGCTTTTAAAAGAAGATTTTAACTCAATGTACTGGAACATAACACAATTTCCATTTGCTTAAGACAAAAAGTTCCCCTAATATGTTATTATAAAAATGTTTAAGCACAGAAAAAAAGTTGAGAGAATTGTATATGAACCTCCTCATAATAACTGCATAAATTCTGCAATTAACATTTTCTTATATATGCTTTGTTACACATCTATCACCCTAGCCATCCTTCTGTTCTCTACTCAGTTCATCTTCTTTACTTATTTCAAAATACACCTTTTTACTAAATATTTCAACATATATATCATTATCTATCATTCAGTATCTTCTTAGAGCCTTTTTAAAAGTAAAACTTGCATGTAATGTAATTCAGAAATCTACAGTGTATTATCTTCTGAGTCTTTACAAATGAAAACACCTGTGCAACTTCAACTTTTACCAGGATATGGATGAATGTTCACATGCAGAAGCACCAGTATTTCAGAAAACAGTTTCTTGTATGATGCCTATGGGGATTCCCTGATCTAAGTTCATAAAATAAATATCCAGAAGGTATAATCTACAATTAATTTGTGGATTAATATTATCATAAATTGCCTAAATATCTGTGTTAATTTAAAACAGTTTTGGGCAGCTCGGGTGGCTCAACGCTTTGGTGCCTGCCTTTGGCCCAGGGCATGATCCTGGAGACCGGGATCAAGTCCTACGTCAGGCTCCCTGCATGGGGCCTGCTTCTCCCTCTGCCTCTGCCTCTCTTGTCTCTCTCTCTCTCTCTGTGTGTTCATGAATAAATAAATAAAAATATTTTAAAAATAAATAAAACAGTTTTATATTTTGGAGCATCTGGGTGGCTCAGTCATTTCAGTGGTTAACTTAAATGACTAGTTACTGGGTGAGACACCAGTAGGGCTCCTCATTCACCAGAAAGCCTACTTGAGGAGTTTCTCTCTTCCCCTACCCCTCCCTCTGCTCACACCCACTCTCTCTAATATAAATAAATAAATCTTAAAAAAAGTTCTATTTTTATAGTTGTCTTTTAGCAACATTGTGCCATTTTCAGTATAGAAGGCTCTTGGAGACTAAAGAGATCATTAATACACCATAATTTGGCTGTGTGTGATGGGTATGCCTAACTTTGTCCCTTAAACTGAAGAGCCAATTTTGCTACTAGAATTTAAGCAGCCTGCACCAGTGTTCTGTTCACACTAAACTCCTGGGGGTGTTCTGCAAATAACACCTTATAAGAGTAGTATATTGCAGCAAGTGTGAAAAAGGAAAAAGTGTGCTCTGATTTCATCTTTTAGCCAAAGGACAGAGGTTACGACTAAAAGAAATAAAGTTTAGAATAGTAACTGGATATTTATTCTTATTAATATTGTTTTCAAAAAAGCATTTTAAAAACAAAATATAAGAAAAAAACAAAATATAAGACATAGAATTGCATAAGCTCTTTGAAAGCAGAGATATATCTGTCTTTGTTTGTTTGTTTGTTTGTTTGTTTTTAAATAGGAACACCTTACATCCTTTTATGGTGCTGGGCAGTTGGTGGGTAATTATACTTTAGGAACTTGTGTCATTATGAGCATGAGGACAAAGATATATGTAATGGAAACATATTCACTTCTCTATCTAATTTATTTGATGATTATAAGATGTTACACGGCCTTTAGAAAGGGCAGTTGGTTTCCCTTTACCCTGACAACTAACTTATACTATGGGGGAGCTTTATAGTAGACCAAAGACCATTTCATAAAAATAGAGTTATATTGTACATGTAAAGGGAAATCTTATTAAAGAAAATCACACACAAATCTTTTAGTATACATACTATAGTAGAATGAAATCTATTTTTTCAGGAATATTGGAAAACATACCAATTTATTTATCCAGTAACTGCTCAGAAACATTTCTTCATTTGGGTTTCTCTGAAGTAGAGCCTAAGAATTTGGGTGCATGTCACTCATTAAGAGAATGTTCTCAGGACACAAGCAACAAGGGAAGTAGCATTGGATAGGGGTCCTGAAACAAATGCTACACTGTATGTATGTTAACTAACTGGAATGTAAATAAAAACCTGAAAAAAGAACTGGCTAGAGGAAGAAGCAAAGTAAAGACATGGTCGGTCTCTGGGAGCATTGGAGGATGAATTACACCACAGAGATTATTCAGCCTTAGGGAAAAGGGAAGCAACTTTTGTAATCTCAAATCAGTAAATTATTAGCTGGCTGCAGGCTGCATCAGCATACATGGAAATATAACATCCTCGGTGAGGTGGCTTCTGTTCAACCAAGGGAAATTCTACCAAGAAGGGGTGGTTATGAGCAATAAACAGCCAACACTCAGAGTGATGGAACCTGCTTTTAACCAGCTGGTAATGGCATGCAGGCAGGCCAGCAGCAAAATTCATTATAGCACGTAAACAAAAGCATTATCATAAAAGGATTATTTTTGCATGCTCCTATTTCTAAAGTCACCTCTTGGTAATTATTGAGAGGCAATTTGCTCAATAGATCCTGGTCCTTGGTGATTGATTGATCTCTTGAGTTTCAAACAGTCCATCTGTATGTTAAGGTAGAGTTGATAATGAATGAATCCATACACAGAAGTCTCTGTGGCAAGTTGTGAATTGTGGTTGCTCTTATTTCTCTACTTGCTGTTGGTAGGCCATGACTGAAAAGATATAAATTGAACTGGAATATTTTCCATCCCACCAATTAAAATGGTAATGAAATATAAAAACCTAAAGAAATGGACGTACGAAGTCCTCACTCTATCATTATAAATACATAGATTTAGTTGATATTTAAATTTTGGAATTATATTTCCTTCAAAAAGATATTCCAGGTCAAAGATGATCTACTGCCCTTCTTTTATAAATTTAAAGCTGAGAAGGTAATATATTCATTTTTTTTCTGAAGGTTTTATTCACTTATTTGAGAGACAATGATATATAGAGAGGGAGCACAAGCAGGGGGAGGGGCAGAGGGAGAAGGAGAAGCATACTCTCCTCCAGCAGGGAACCTGACATGGGGTTCCATCCCAAGACCCTGGGATCATGACCCTGAACAGAGGCAGACCACCTAACTGACTGAGCCATCCCAGGCACCCTAAAAGGTAATATTCAGACAAATGATTATATCATATGAAATATGTATGGAGAGAGAGATTGGGAGAATTTAAAGATATTTTCATGGATAGATGGCATTTGAACTGAGTTTTGAAGGATAACATTCCACAGAGATGAAAGAGCATGTGAAAAGATAGCATGTGGGATCTCTTGTAGGAGCTGGTAGTTATTTAGTTGAATGGTGGTTAAGGTATAAGGTGGATGAAGATAAGCATGTAGCTAGAAATAGAACATAAGGGCCCCATGTTCCATAACAGAGTTTAAATATTATTTAAAGGCTATAGGGGAAAAAAAATTGAAGGATTTTAACTGGAGAGTGATACCATCATATCTGTGTGTTAGGTTGGGATGCATTTGCTTGTTTGTATGACCTCTGAATAATATCTTGGACACCAGGCAAAAAGATTACAGCCAAGTCTCTTATTTTACCTTTTAAAAAATATTTAAAAATATTTCTAAAGACTCCATACACTTCACTCTTTATTCATTTACTTCTGACAAGAAGAAAAAGCATCATTAATAGGAAAGAATATTACCAACTGGCCTTTCTTTTTAAAAAAGAATTATGTATTTATTTGACACGAGAGAAGAAAGCACAGACAGGGGGAGTGGCAGAGGGAGAAGTAGAATCAGGCTCCCCACTGAGCAGAGAGTCCGGAACCCTATTCCAGGACCCTGGATCATGGTCTGAGCCAAAGGCAGACACTTAACCGACTGAGCCACTCAGGCACCCCTCAAATGTCCTTTTCAAAGTAGATGCAAAGCCCTCTGAATTTCACATGAGCAGTTTTTTCAAGTTATGGCCATAAAATCATGAAGTTGATTTAAGTTAGGCTTGACAAACATTTCTTAATGAGATATAAGAGAATGTAATGTTATCAGGAAGCATAATCTAAGTAAGGCTAAGTATTGCAGTTTAAAACTTGCTTCAGTTAATAGAAAGTATATGTGTGTGTGAGCAAGTGTATGACTATATAGCATCAAACATAATTTGTATTTTATGCTATGGATCTTGACAAGAGAATTTGGAAGTCCCTGGTCAGGGAAGCGACAGTAAGTACACAGCAAGTAGCTCTGTATGTAGCACAGAGTTATGTCTTACCAACTCTCATTTTTCTCCTTTTAAGTTTAATCTCCTTGGGGATCTGATATAGCATTATTTCATTAAAAGAAGAGTAAGGCATTTTTAGTGCCTTTCCTCAAGCAAATTTTTTGTAGTAGGGCTGAAGGCAATCCCTGCGTGTGACTATCATAAATAAATGAAAAAAAAATTAAAAAAATAAAAAAAATAAAATAAAATGAGACCATAAAGTACCAGTAGTTTTTTAAAAATAAGATAAGGTATCTAGCACAGTACCTGGCACATGCTGAGTGCCAATAAGTATTAGCTAATAAATTAATTATGATTTTGTATTTTAACATGAAATGGTTAATGACTGAACTTCCACATTAAAATGAAATAGTAAGTCTATGTGGTTTTCCCTTGATGAATCATAAAAAAAAAATCCTTGTGGGTTGAAATATAATCCTTGAAACTTCTGCAAACTGTCCATAAGACAGCTGGTGAATAGGCTGTTTAGGACTTTTCTATAATTTTCATCATTTCATGTTGCAATTTTTCAAAGATTTTACTAAAATTATAGTTAATATCAGTAGGTAATGTTGAAATCTTGATATGTCAGTTAGTCCTTTTTATTTTTTACCAGTATTAAAAACTAATAGTAAATCATGAGAGATGTACTGTACTGTCTCTCAAGGCATCTAATTGTGTTAATCAATTAATTATTTGTGGAATAATAATAATAAATAATAATTAATAATAATTCATGAATGACCTCCACATATTGTTTACCACTTCTATGCATATAGCTTTTCCTTATTTCTGGGAAATCATTTCTCATAACATGGATCATTTATCATAACAAACACTTTATATACTAAATTTTTGATTTAAAAATATATCATTACTAAAAAATGTTAGCCATGATCTGAGCTTTCAGTGAATTGTAATCACTGATCACAGATCACTGTAACAAATATAATAATAATTGAAAAAATTAAAATATTGTATGAATTACCAAAATGTGGCACAGAGACATGAAGTGAGTAAATACTATTAGAAAAATGGCAGCAATAGATTTTTTTGCCATAGGGTTGCCACATACCTTCAGTTTGAAAAAACACAGTATCTGCGAAGGGCAATAATGTGGCGTGAAATAAGACAAGGTATGGTTGTACCTAAGAATAGAATTACAAGGTCATGTAGCTCTTTGCTTAGCATTTTGAAGAACTACCAAACCGTTTTCAAAAGATAGTGTGCCATTTTATACTCCCATCAACAAGGTAAGAAAATTCTAATTTTTCCACATTCTCACTACTGCTATGTTTGTTTTTAATCAGTAGCATTAGAGACATATCTTTAAACATCTATCTATAAGTATTTTTGGCATTGGCATTGTATGAAAAGTTAATAAAATAAATCCTTGGTTTTGTTACCAGGATACCAATATCTTTGGTGAGGTTATCAATCCTTGGTCTACCTTTTCCATGTGCCATGATCAAAATAAGATGGCTCACCTCAAAATAATGTTTTTTTAAAATAATGCTTTATAAACTAAATGATGAACTTTTGTGTATGAAGCAAAAGGGAAAGAAAAACAGGGGGGTGAATTGTAAAAGTTGATCTGCACAATAAATTTTTTAGCACCAAGATGCTTAAAAAACAGTTTTGGCCATTTCATTTTGCACATTTCTTCTGGCTTTACTATTCCAATTTTTATTTGAGTTTGAAGTGCAGTGGATGGGGGGGGGGACTCTGTAAGGCATCTCACACACATCACCAACTCTGATGACCTACTGCTAACGCCTGGAAGAAAAAAGCTGAACTAGTAACCAAAAGCACAGGCCAAGAAGGATGCTTGTGGCCCATCTAAAAAAAGAAAAAGATGCTTAGTTTCTTTTCCCCCCCACCCTTTTGTTTTCTACAACAGATCACATTGTACACCTACTTAAAAAGAAAAAGAAACCACCATCCAAAAAAAAAAAAAAAAAAAAAGCACGTGCACCTGCTAGCATTTTCCATCCAGTGGTGCCCCTTGGAGATGCACTCTGTGAGAGGAACAGAAGCTGAGATGCACTGTCCTGGCTGGAAATGTAAAGAAGGCATTTTCTGCTCAAATAGTTTTTAAAAACATTCAATACATAAAACTTTACAATGAAAGATATGAAATGGGCTTCTTTGTGAAAGAACACAGCTTCTTCTAGGAAGTAAATGGTCGTATATACACTAGGGACGAGATTATGTATACTTAATAAGGCATAACAAAGGATAAAATTGCATGTGCAGACTCTATACTGGAAAAATAAACTTATAGAAAGATTGTCCATCAAGCTATGCAATGATGGGTTGCTCAAAACTCAGTAACTTGCTGGCCTTAAGTGGGTACGCAGAAAGGACAAGGTTGGGAAGTTAAGAGCTGTGGCAGAGAGAGAAAAAATATGTAAACTTGTTCTAACTTTAAGCTTAACTTTTAATTACCTATGATTTTTTTCTCACTTAACTGAAAATTTCTCTATTTTAAAAATCATGCAAAATAAACAGAATTTCCAATGGAAATAGTTAATTTAGAAAGTTCCATGACAAGCCATTATGTTTAACAACTGAGGAATGAAAGAAAACTCAGCTTGTGGGAAGCACAGATTTTGACATCCATCTTCTGGGATTGAAAGGAGATGCTCCTTCTATTGTGTGTGTATTCATGAGGTCTCTGAGTGGCATAACTTGATGGGGCTGCTAGGACCATGCCATCCCAGAATCTGCATCTTTCCCAACTAGGAAAAAAAAGATGATGAATGCTCTCCCTTGTGGACACAAAGGGAGTTCACAGAATAGGAAATTAGGTTTCAGAATGTTAAGGAGACTGCTCCTTGTCCTACCCAACAAGAGGGGTTGGGATCAACTTAGTTCTGATTATGTGATAGAATGTACTGTCATGAGACTAAGACAGTTTAATACTCTGTTGAATCAAGAGTTTGATTCACAGACAAAACCTTTTCACTACATTTTAATTCATCCTCCCCTTTTTCCATGGGCAGTTGCCCTCAGATGGCCTCAGAATGACAATTGAAGTGAGTGCCCTAGCTCTTGCTCTTTGCCTCTCATTCTCCAACTCCTTAAAGGAATCAGGCATCTGGGGTTGAAAATGGAATGACTGAACTTGTTGAGGGAGGAAGGGAGGAAGAAAGAAAGAATGTTGTTCAGCCAACACTGAAAAATTACCTAAGGTATACACAGCCTTCAAACAACTGACCTGAAGCTGGCTACTGTGGAACTGTGTCCACCACCCTGTTTCTACCAATATCCCAATAACTCTTGTGTGATTCTTTGTGATTCTTTCATTTTTTGTTCAACATTACCATCTTTTACAAGATTTCACTTGTGTGAAAAAAATAGAGGTAATTCCCCCCAAGCTCCACACTTTCTCACAATTGATATAGTCAACTCAATCATCCTCACAGATTCTAGAGTAACCAGAAATATCACTGCAGGTGGCCTGTTTGATGTAAATTTGTAGAAGTCTATTAAGTCACCTTAGTAGTTACACTTAGTTAACCCAACATATTATTACTCGTGTTTACTATATACCAAGTTTTTTGCTTGGGATAGACAAAGTCAAATAAGAGGCATATTTTGTCCTCAACCAAGAGTAGTTTGGTAGAGAGATTTATTAGTTTATCTGGGAAGCACTTTAGCACCATAACTATCTTGATAGATGTATAAAAATACAGAAAAGCGAAAGCTAAAAAACTATGAATATAAAATAATTTAAAAGCAATAATATGTAGAGTAACAACTGAGATTTATTATTTAAAGATTCTATTTATTTATTCATGAGAAACACACCACACACAGAGGCATAGCAGAGGCAGAGGGAGAAGTTTCCCTGCAGTAGCCATGATGCAGAACTTGATCCCAGGACCCTCGGATCCACAACTGAGCCAAAAGCATATGCTCAACAACTGAGCCACCCCAGGCACCCCAACAACTGAGTTTTAAAGTAAATAAAAGAAGATGTGTGGGTTTATGTATACAATGGAATATTACTCAGCCATTAGAAATGACAAATACCCACCATTTGCTTCAACGTGGATGGAACTGGAGGGTATTCTGCTGAGTGAAGTAAGTCAGTCGGAGAAGGACAAACATTATATGTTCTCATTCATTTGGGGAATATAAATAATAGTGAAAGGGAATAGAAGGGAAGGGAGAAGGAAATGTGTGGGAAATATCAGAAAGGGAGACAGAACGTAAAGACTGCTAACTCTGGGAATGAACTAGGGGTGGTAGAAGGGGAGGAGGGCGGGGGGTGGGAGTGAATGGGGATGGGCAACTGGGGGTTATTCTGTATGTTAGTAAATTGAACACCAATAAAAAAATAAATAAATGTAACAAATCCCTTGTTTCTTTAGTGTGTGAAAGTTATCCCATCAATAGTGATATCTTTAAATATAAAAAGTTACTTTTGTATGTGAATTTGACTGAATACCTGGACATGTCCCAAATGTATGCCTATATCTGGAAAAACTTACAAAACGTTTCACGTAAGTACAGTAAATTATGCCAGTCCTCCCTCCAAAAAAACAGTAGAAACAGAAAGAGAAAATATAGTGGATGAAATGGATATTTGTTTTTGGTCTGAACAAAAATTTCCTAAGACTCTTCCTCGCTACCCAAGATACAACAGTGAAAATTATATCCCTCCTAAACTTAGAATAAAAATGGGAGAAACGACTGGATTTGGATCACCTATACATATTAAAAAGTAAAATAGCACTTACCTATACTCTTTAGAGTATTAGATATTTCGTTTTTGTTTTTTTTTTTTTTTTTTTTTTTTTTATTTTCAAGTTTTTAGAGTGTATATTTAAGGCCATTTTTGCCCTCAGAAAATTATTTTAACTCAAGCAACAATTTGTTAATAGTTAATTACAAAAATGTGTCAGTCTGAATTCTTTTAAACAGTTTTATGTGAGGAGACCCTAGTAATTCATGTTTCCTGTGTAGATAGATGAGAAATGATTGTCATGTTTACACCTACTATACCATAGACCTAAGTTTCTTCACAAAGATCTCTATTACTTATAGGGACTAATAACATATTTTCTGTTCCAAAATCTTTTGCATCAGAGATGGCCAACCACAGCTATTAATTTAGGAAGGAATTGAAAATAGGTATAGATTTGGCTTTATGAAGATAAAGTATGGGAATGTCATTATGGATGCCCTTAACCTAACTTTGTAATGATCTAGATCACATTCCAGACCATGTACATCACTCATTTCTTTACTCAAAACTTAAAATATTTACTCAAATATTTTAGTAAATATTTTAATGCATTATAGTCTGTTGACGTTCATTCAAGTTAGATTTTAGGTATGTGTTATTGGTTGTGATGCTCAAAGGACTTAACAAGGGAGAATTGATATTTGCTGCCAAGCTATCTTGCTACCACCATTTTCATTCTGTTCTGCTTTTCTGTTTATCAAGTTGTTATTGTGTATTCAAAAACAAGAAGTCAAACCTTATTAAAATAATGTGAATTTCTAAAGTTAAATCTAATAATTTGATCTCTAGATCAGTTATTGATTGGGGGCAAATTGTTCTGAATGATTGCAAAAACTATTCTTATCATCAAAAATATTTGAGTTTTTTAGTGGGAAGATAAATAAGATAAAATATGTTAAAACAATTTTTATGGGTCTGTATGAATTATATTTTCTGATATAAGTATGCTAAAGGAATGTAGGAACCATAAGAAAGATAAGATATACTGGTGAAGGATATTAAAAATATGTATACAAATAAACACAAATTTTTTCCACTTACTGTAAAGAACAACTTGTTTTTGCAATATCTACTTATATAACCCATCATTTCTACCACCTATCTTATTTTTTATGGTTAAATTAAATATTTATTTATTTATTTATTTATTTTTTAATAATAAATTTATTTTTTATTGGTGTTCAATTTGCCAACATGCAGAATAACACCCAGTGCTCATCCCGTCAAGTGCCCCCCTCAGTGCCCGTCACCCATTCACCCCCACCCCCCGCCCTCCTCCCCTTCCACCACCCCTCGTTCGTTTCCCAGAGTTAGTAGTCTTTATGTTCTGTCTCCCTTTCTGATATTTCCTACCCATTCTTCTCCCTTCCCTTCTATTCCCTTTCACTATTATTTATATATATCTTATTTAATTTGAGAGAGAGTGAATGAGAGAGCATGAGCAGAAGCAGAAGTAGAGGGAGAGGGAGAAGCAGACTCTCCACTGAGAGGAATCCTGACATGGGGTTCAATCCCAGGACCCTGAGATCAAGACCTGAGCTGAAGGCAGACGCCCAACTGACTGAGCCACTCAGGTGCCCCATACTGCCTATTTTAGCTATGAGTTTTTTCAGTATAGACCACAGGCTTAATTACATATAAATACTAGTTTGCAAGAATTTCCCATGGGGGAATGCTAATATACAAAGATTTTCAGGTTTTGGAAGTAATACATTCTTAGAATAAAAGCTGTGATTGTGTATTAAATTCTCTGGAAACAAAGAATGCGCCACTCCCAATTTCAACATGTTTTGCAACTGAAAAAATAATCAATGCAGCATCTAGCACCGGAACTCAGCCAATCATCATGAGAGTCTCTGGGTGGAAGGCCAATTTCATTGAACCAAGGCAACATTTTGAAAGACAGAGGGTGATAAGCAAATATTGTCATCACACCAGAAATTGTCTTTATTCAAAAACTTCCCAGATGGCTATTAATCTATTTTTTATGGACCTTTATGAGAACATGTTTGTGGGTTGGGTTTTAGTGGCATACTGCTTTGTAACAAGAGTTTGTGAATTCTATGCAGAACCCTGACTAGAGTGCTCTAGGTTATGACATAGGGAATAAGGGTCTTTTTCATAAATTTGGAAATTATAGGACATTCATAAGTAAACATGTATATATTTAAATAACGTTAATGTATGTATTAGAGAGTAATAGCTACTGTGAGCCAAATTTAAGCAATTGCACTTGTATTGCTGCACTTCAGGGTAGGTGAATTAGACTAAACTCATAAGGAAGGGTTTTATCTTATGGTGAATCCTATAATCATAGGACTCAATTTATCCCACACCAAAATGTAAATAAATGTATCACTTTTTGATCCTAATATTTTTTTTTTTTTGCTTTACTTCGGCATAAACAATGCCCTAAAATGTCACATGTAGTGGCAAATAAATGTGAATATTCTAATCACTAGCCTCCTGACTCAATTTTAATGTTATTTCCTTATGTAGACATAGAAAAAAGCCAAGTTTGGAAATATGGAAAGCACAATGGTTTGGTGCAAGGAAACACTGGAATAAGATCACAGAGACCCTCTGTTCTCATTCCAGAAGCTTGGACAGTGATTCAGCCTTTCTGGGTCTAGGTTCTCTCATCTGGAAAATGTAAGGGTTCATCTCTATGGGTCCTCATGGCTCTAATTGTCCCTGGCTTTCTGAAGTACAGCCAGGAAGGAGCAACCTGGCTGAGCTCATGCAGGTCCTCGGGCTTGCCTTTTGCTGTCCTTACCCTTGGGTTAACCTGAATGTTACTTCTCATTCATCTAACAAAGTAGTGTTATCTGACAAAGGGGAATATGTTTCCGATTTTGGTCACATCTGAAAGAGATTTTTCCTGGAAGAAAGATTATGTCGATACCCTGCAGAGCATTATGCTTCTCTCTGTATTCCAGATCTCATATTATTTTATTTATATGTATAAAGTCAGAATTTGTCTTATGACATGAGAAAAACCCTTGAGGCCATGAGGGGAAAAAACCCCTAAAACCTCCAAATGTCAGCCAAATAAGAATAAAAAGTCATATGCCCAAGAAAGTAAAGAGGACATAGAAATCACACTGAAATCTGACTGCAACAGAGTTTCTATTTCTAAGACTTATATTTAGCTAACAGCATTCTAAGTAAGATAGTAAAATCTTAATATTCAAGTTGTAAGCGCTTAGAAGCAAAAAAGCAGAGCAAACCATGATTGTGGTATAATATTTCAGATGTTCAATTTTATTCCAGCATATTTACAATCTCACATTTTGAAAAATATGTGTTGATTGCACTTTTCCCTCCAGTTTAGGATTATACTCAAAACTGAGACATAATTTAGGTGAAAGAAGGTAACACTGAAGGGAAGTTTCATACAATTGGTGCAGATATGTTTCTCAGAATACAGTAACTTTTTCCATGCTGCTCCGACCGATACTTGTGAGGTTAAATGGTTTTAGTGTATTTATAATGCCACTGACCCACATGATTCACAGTGTACTATAGAATATAATTAAATTGGTACTAATTTCTCTACCTATATTTTTGTCTAGAAAAATGGAATGTATGTAATATGCATATGAAATGAACCATTAAAAATGTATCAAGAGATATAAAATGTACTAATTCTACTTATTATTTTTTTCATTCTTATTGTTTTATTCTCCTGCATCCAACAATTTCAGACCAATAATTATATTATCACAAACAATATGATGACTAAGTACAAAGATGATTGCTTTTCAGGTATTTATGCCATTAGGTTATATTCCACTAAACTATATTTAAAATGCTAGGTTACAACTTTCAGCCATGCTGTAGGTGCATTTTCTGACATGTCTTTGCTGTGGAATGTTTTTCTGTCTCATTACTTTCAAGATTAGAATCTTGTTCTTGATTTCTGGGGTCCTTGCCTCTCAGAGCCTTCTATTATCACTTTGTTCCTTATTTTCCATTTTTATCTTTACACACCATGTAGATATTGTTGCCTAGACCCTTGGACATGAATCAGGTATCAGAATATACTTTAGGTCTATTGATCCAAGTAGTAGCAACTAAGGCTGCTCAGCAAAGGTGGGGGCTCATATACTTAAGTTTTCAGCATGTGACACAACAACATAAGGATGAACTTTCTTTTATTTGCAGAATATTTTAAATGTTTCAATGTCACTCTCAGAGTGAGAAAAGAACTAGAAGAGAGAGAACATACATATTTTTAAATGCAACTGTATATTGATTTATAATTATATAAATAGGGTGCTTTAAAGGACAAACTGTGTCAACATTATTACCAAAAGAAAACCTAAGCACAGAGTGTGAGGCTTCATTATACACCCATTCATGTTTTAGGATTATGTAAGGGAGTTATTCTTATGCAGGTTTCCTTCCAAAGAGAAGCTACTAGAGAAGAGAAGGCTCTAACTCTAAAATAGTGCATTTAAAAGTATGAGGCTCCAAAGATATTCAGCATTATAGATGTAACAGTGCCCCCCCCCCACAAGTGGTGGTAATATAATCTTCTGCTCCACAGGCCCCAGCCTTGACCTGGGTATATATACCCAGCTGTCATCATTGGTATGAAAAGGAAGTCGGTCTCTTTGCTGTCTCTAAAAGACTTCTTTTGCACGGGTTGACATGGTGACAAGTGCTGTGTGACTCACCATTTGCTGCAGCTTATTTTAATTCCAAATGGATTTGGTTGAAAGACTTCGAATGGTTCAGAAAAACACCAAAGGAGAATATTTTATTCCTCTCAGGCCCCCCTCCTGGGTGCTACTACCCCAAATTCTGTCCAGTTCCAAGTTATTCAGCTCCTGTTCAGCAGTGTCTCACCAAAAATTTGCAGTATCAGTAATTTTTCATACACCACTAAAATCACTGAAAACAGAAGAGATGAACAAAGTATACTACCAAAATGTAAATGTTAATAAAAAAGAACTTGAAGAAATAAAGTCAATCAACTGATGATAAAACAAATTAGTTCATTGTGATCTGACTCAGAAGTGTACCCTTATTTGTGATTAGCCTGTTGACATGCATTTAATAACGGAAATCAAATTCAGTAATTATTGTAAAACATTGTCTCAATACAAATTTACTATTGGTGATCATTTCTCAAAGTATACAAATATTGAATCATCATATTGTATACCATGCAGCTAATATGATGTTATGTCAGTTACACCTCAATAAAAAATAGAGTTACCTAAAAAAAAAAAAAAAAAAAAAAAAAAGGAGTCCTAAGACTGAGTAACGAAATGAGAAGGATATCACCCCAAGGACTTTGGTTACTTCAGAATAAATGAGGGATGGAAATTAAGAAAATTTAAATTGACACTCCTTACTCCTATAAGTTCATTCTTTCTTTCTTCTTTCTTGTCAAAGACCACGTTCTCATTTGGAGTGTTTTGTTGTTGTTGTTGTTGTTTGTTGTTGTTGTTGTTGTTGTTCCTTTTTGGTGCTAGTGTTTTAGATGGCAGATCATACTGCTGACGTTAAGCATAATGATGGGTTATTTTGATTAAAGTTTTGCAGCCATGTGCTGAAGAAACAATATAATCTCCAGCTGTAGTAGACAGAATAATTACCCCCACCAAAATCTCAATATTTTGATCCCAGAGGACTGTGAATACATTACCTTACATGGCAAAAGCACTTTGAGATAGGGACATGAAGGTTAGGACCTTCAGATGGGAAGTTCAACCTGGATTAGAATTAGAGACCCAAGTTAATCACATGAATCCTTAGATGCGGAGAGTATTTCTCAGCTGCAGAGAGCCCAAAGCAGTATGAGAGGGACCCAAGAGCCATCGGTGGATTTGAAGGTAGTGGAATAGGGCCACTGATGAAGGAATGCAGCCAGCCCTTGGAAGCTAGAAAAGGCAAGGAAACAGGTTTCCCTTAAAGCCCCCAAGACAAGGGACACATTTTTGCCAACACCTTGGATACAGCTCGGGTGAGACCTGTTGTCAGACTTCTAACTGTAGAACTAAGTAAATTTGTGTCTTTTTTAATAACTCAATTTGTGGGTGATTTGACAGCAATAGAAAACCTGCTACAGTGGCTAACATTGCTTGAGTACTTGCCCTGTACCAGGATGATGTTTAGTCCTTTACACACCTTACTTATTTCACATGGTCTAATTTTATGGATGACGAAATTGAGATTTAAAGAGGTGATGTAACTTTTCCCAGGTTTAGGGTAGAAAGAAGTCAGAGGAGTGAGAATTTGAATCTATACTTTTTTGATTTAGATTCTGAGCTCTTGATTGCTCTCCCACTCAGCCTTTCATGGCCTTTGCATGGAGTTCCATATGTAAATAGTGTTACCTGGAGCCATATATTCTAACCATTTCCTCTCGGTACTAGTTCACAGAAATAACAGTACAATGTCGTTTCTGATCTACGCTTGCCATCATTAAGGGTAGATCTGAAAATATTTGATAATTATTTTCTGAAGTAAGGAGAGACTTTGTTGAAAAGGATTATTGGAGTAAATTCGGGGGGGGGGGGGCTATTGTAATAGAAGGAATGCTCAGATCACAGACCACAAATATCTCCAAAAATATTTATTTCTCATGAAGGGGAAAGAGAAACCCCATGGTGAGCTTATGATCCCTCAGCTTTCTATCTGGGAAGATAGTAGAGTATCGGAGAGGAAGGAGCTGCTCATTGAAGGGATCTTGAAGTTAATATGTTTAGTGTTTCCTTTATGGCTTTGGCTAAATTTTGTCTTAGTTTGACTAAGTTTTGCACACCCAGAGTACAAGAGCCCTGGCTACAAGGAGGCTGATTCTGGTGGTTGCACAGTGCTGAGGTTGCATAATGCTGATTGAAGAGTTCTGAGTAGCTAGAGTGGAAAGATTTTGCTGAACCCCCCTCGTGTTTATCGGAAACCCCAGAAAGGCAATTGGCCAGGTTAAGCTAATCTAAACCTGGATGGACTAACAAAATTTAAACTGGGGTGCCTAGGTGGCTCAGTCAGTTAAACATCTGGTTCAGCTGAGGTCATGATCTCAGGGTCTTGGGATTGAACCCCCAGTGGAAACCCCATATGGAGCCCCCTTGCCCCCTCACAGAGCCCATCCAGGAGCCCCTTCTAACCTCCCTTTAGGGTTCCCCACTTAGCTGGAGTCTGCTTGTCCCTTTCCCTCTAACCCCTCCCTGACTCTTGTGCACACCTGTGCATGCACAGGCTCTCTCTCTCTCTCTCTAATAAATAAAATCTTAAAATAAACAATAGCAAAGTTTAAATGAAGCCTTGAAGGGTTTTCAAGCTGATTCCCCAGCAAATTACCTATTGGACAGAAAATAGTGCAATACTTTAGTGTTAAGATTCTTGAATCTTGGATCAATTCTTTTATGAATTAGAACTTTAAATGTTTAGTAGAAGTTCTGTGTATATAGATTTTATAGTTGTTTTGTGTTTACCCCATTGTGTGGTACTTTTATATAAGTTGAACCTATACGGTTTTCTTATTATCATTGTGTTGCTAGGCATAAAATTTATCTCTTGTAAGATTTAAAATACGGATGAGATTCTGAATTATTTCATTTATAAATCTGATTAGTTAGACATATAAAGATTACTGAAGTGCCTGAAAGACTGTGCCATATTAGGTTTGTAATGTTGCACTACCCAGGTTTTAAAGAATTACAGAAAATTGATATATGTTCCTAGTGCATTATGTGTATAATATAATACTGTCTTTACCCAGCAAATTAATAAATAATCAAATTTGTGATAATACCCAATGTCAGCGAGGATGCAGTGAGATGAGCATACTTCTGGTGAAAACATGAATTGATACAACCTTTCTATAAATATGTTTGGTCATATAATTTTTAGATGTTTAATAATTTGTACCATTTGACCCAATAATTCCAAGGAAGTAATCAGAAAACTACCTCTCTAAAATGTTAATTGTAATATTTTTGATAATATTGAAAATAGCAATCAAAATAGTTAACATGAAGTTAAAACAATTATATGAATTGAAGTCACATTTATGTGATGGTTATTACCTAATATCAACAGTTAAGAATTTTGGAATATTCAGAATTACTTTGAAAAACTAAATTTGCTGTAGAATAGATTTGTGTTCATTAATTTCAACGTGGACTCTTTCTTTCTACAATGGGATAACACATTGTTGCTTCACAATTTTAGCTTTTTATTTTTTGTCCCTTTCACTCTAATGTCTATTTATTTTTGGCTCTCCGCAATTATTTTGGCATTTTAATGTATTATAGGGAGATAATACAGAAAATTACATTTAATATGTATAATTTGATTTTTTAGTCAATATACCTGACATGTAATAATGCATAAATTTAAGGTGTACAACATGTAAATTAGATACATTTACATATATAATATCATTGCCATTGTAAGGATATTTAGCACCTCTATCACATTACATAATTATCCTTTCAGGGAGTTGGAATAACTAAGTTCTAGACTTTCAGCAAGTTTGATGAATATAGTTGCACTATCTATAAGCATTACACTGTGCTTAGATCTCTATGACTTATTTACCACTCACTGGGTGTTTGTAGTCCTAAACAACATTTATCTGATCCTCCCTTCCCCCACCCTTGGTAACCACCATTTTACTCTCTGTTTATGAGTTTAGCTCTTTTAGATTCCGCATATAAGAGACATCATACCGTACTTGTCTTTCTCTGACTTACCTCACTTAACATTTTGTCGGGGGGCGGGGCAAGATGGCGAAGAGTAGGGTCCCCAAGTCACCTGTCCTCACCAATTACCTAGATAACTTTCAAATCATCCTGAAAACCTACGAATCGGCTTGAGATTTAAAGAGGGAACACCTGGAATGCTAGAGTGAGAAGAGTTCACGCTTCTGTCAAGGTAGGAAGACGGGAAAAAGAAATAAAGAAACAAAAGGCATCCAAGGGGAGCAGCCCCGCCAGGAGCCAGGCTAAGGCCGGGGCGAGAGAGTCCCCAGGACAGGAGAGCCCCGCCTCGAGAAGCAGGAGCTGCACCAATCTTCCCTGGGAGGAAAGACCCTCGCCAGGAGTTGGAGCAGGACCCCAGGAGGAGCGAGGATGCCCTGGGGCTCCCTGAGGCACTAGCAAACGCCTGCGGCCTGGGGAGAGCGCGCCACAGCCCGCGGCCAAGCTCCCCTATAGGGCTGCAGTGCGCCCGGTGGGACCCGGAGCAGCTCGGAGGGGCTCGGGCGGCAGCTCCCGCGGAGGGGGCTGCGCGGCAGGAGCGCGAGAAAACAACAGCGCAGGCCCCGGAGCACAGGGCATTGGGGACACAGCCCAGGATCCGGCAATCCCCCCGGGGACAGGCAGAGGCCGGGAGAGCCCAGGACAGCGAGGACACTCCTGCCGACAGGTGGCCCCGAGCTGAGCAGATCAGCATCCTCGCTCCCGGAGCCTCCAGGCCCTGCAGACGGAGAGCTCCAGAGTTACTGCGGGAGCTGACTCCAGGGCTCCAGAGCTGGCTGCCACCACTGTGGTTGTTCCTCCTGGGGCCTCACGGGGGTAAACAGCCCCCACTGAGCCCTGCACCAGGCAGGGGGGTTAGCTCCCCCAAATGCTAACACCTGAAAAACAGCACAACAGGCCCCTCCCATGAAGACCAGCTAGATGGAGAGGGGAAAAACAAATTTTTGAACAAGCAGCACTGGAAAGTTCCAGGGGAAGTCAAGGGACTTCCAGTATACAGAATCAGAGGATACTCCCCCTTGTTTTTTTGATTCCAGTTGCTCCTCCCTTTTTTCTTTTTTCTTTTTTTCCTTTTTTCCTCTTTTTTTCTTTTTCTTTTCTTCTTTCTCTTCTCTCTGTTTTTCTCCTTTTCCCAATACAACTTGTTTTTGGCACTCTGCACTGAGCAAAATGACTAGAGGGAAAACCTCACCTCAAAAGAAAGAATCAGAAACAGTCCTCTCTCCCACAGAGTTACAAAATCTGGATTACAATTCAATGTCAGAAAGCCAATTCAGAAGCACAATTATAAAGCTACTGGTGGCTCTGGAAAAAAGCATAAAGGACTCAAGAGACTTCATGACTGCAGAATTTAGATCTAATCAAGCAGAAAGTAAAAATCAATTAAATGAGATGCAATCCAAACTAGAGGTCCTAACGACGACGAGGGGTTAACGAGGTGGAATAATGAGTGAGTGACATAGAAGACAAGTTGATGGCAAAGAGGGAAACTGAGGAAAAGAGAAAAACTATTAAATTTATGTTCTATTCAATCTAACTTTTTTCTCTTTATTGTAAATTTTAATATTTTACTTAGTATTTAACTCTTACTCTTATTTGATTAATATTTTAATTATAGCATTAAACTAAATTTTATTTTCTTTTATTACTTGTTTTCTATTTAATAACTTAAATATATAAACTTTATATGAACTTACAATTTCCCTTTCCTACTCTTCTACATCCTTTGTTTTGATGACTTGTTCTTAGAACTGCCAACAGGCAGGGGTTGTGATAATTGGAGGCCCACACCATCAGCCGATGGTTTGGATATTCTTTTCTAAGCAACTGTCCTTGCTCTCAGGATCCTATTAATGGTACCCCAGGGATATTTAAAAACTTATTTTCCAAAATGGTTCCATTCTTGTTAATCTTCAGAGGTGGAGCTGAAGTATCACTTGCAGGTCTTAAGTCTTTTAACTGACAAGGCTGTCTCCGAGATTTAGAATTAATAATTAATTTATTTAATTTATAAAATCTCTTTCAGTATAATTATTCCCAAGCACAAAAGTGATTTGTGTGTGTCACAAAAGACTGACAGGAGCCTTGTCTTTACTAGTCTATGATGTTACAGTTTTCATTAAATTTGCTAAATTTACCGTGACCTTCTAAATTGGCTCACAAATATCTTCATATGAGTTATCAACACTTTTATGACTTGAAACACGTTCCAGTTGTGCACTAATTAAACTTCCTGTATGTGAATCAGAAAGTGACAGCGTTCCTCTGTTTTGTCTAATAATAGCTCCAGAATAAGCTAGAACAGTTGCTCATAAATGGACATCACTTTCCATCAAGTAGTTAGAAGCATTCATTGTTGTGAAGTACCCCTTGTTATTGCCTCAGTCGGATCTGCTTCTCTAATGAGGTGGTTTAGGGTTGCAGGGTAACCAATCAGGAAAATTCGAGGACCCGGTGAAAGACAGGAGAAAAGACATGAGGAATAGTTTCCTTTTCAAATTTCTCATTACAAGTAGGAATGACTTTCTCATTGAAAGTGTTGTCATGTTAAGTTTGCCACATTAAGAACACACAACTTGATTTAGAATACAAATAGCTAGCTGTAAAATTGAGGGGGAGTTTGGTGTCATTTCTATAGAAAGTGGTAACACTTGGACTACATAAACTTAGACTCTTAGACTGAATCTTAACACTCACCATCACTTGACTGCACAGTGATGGCAATATTTCCCAAATCAATTTGAATTCACCTATGGAGCCTCAATTATATTGCTGAGGTATTAGTTTTTTTTAATTTATTTTTTATGGTGTTCAATTACTAACATACAGAATAACCCCCAGTGCCCGTCACCCATTCACTCCCCACCCCCCGCCCTCCTCCCATTCTACCACCCCTAGTTCGTTTTCCCAGAGTTAGCAGTCTTTACGTTCTGTCTCCCTTTCTGATATTCCCACACATTTCTTCCCCCTTCCCTTCTATTCCCTTTCACTATTATTTATATTCCCCCAAATGAATGAGAACATATAATGTTTGTCCTTCTCCGACTGACTTACTTCACTCAGCATATACCCTCCAGTTCCATCCACGTTGAAGCAAATGGTGGGTATTTGTCATTTCTAATAGCTGAGTAATATTCCATTGTATACATAAACCACATCTTCTTTATCCATTCATCTTTCGTTGGACACTAAGGCTCCTTCCACAGTTTGGCTATCGTGGCCATTGCTGCTATAAACATCGGGGTGCAGGTGTCCCCGGCGTTTCATTGCATTTGTATCTTTGGGGTAAATCCCCAACAGTGCAATTGCTGGGTCGTAGGGCAGGTATATTTTTAACTGTTTGAGGAACCTCCACACAGTTTTCCAGAGTGGCTGCACCAGTTCACATTCCCACCAACAGTGTATGAGGGTTCCCTTTTCTCCGCATCCTCTCCAACATTTGTTGTTTCCTGCCTTGTTAATTTTCCCCATTCTCACTGGCGTGAGGTGGTATCTTCATTGTGGTTTTGATTTGTATTTCCCTGATGGCAAGTGATGCAGAGCATTTTCTCATGTGCATGTTGGCCATGTCTATGTCTTCCTCTGTGAGATTTCTGTTCATGTCTTTTGCCCATTTCATGATTAGATTGTTTGTTTCTTTGGTGTTGAGTTTAAGAAGTTCTTTATAGATCTTGGAAACTAGCCCTTTATCTGATATGTCATTTGCAAATATCTTCTCCCATTCTGTAGGTTGTCTTTGAGTTTTGTTGACTGTATCCTTTGCTGTGCAAAAGCTTCTTATCTTGATGAAGTCCCAATAGGTTCATTTTTGCTTTTGTTTCTTTTGCCTTCGTGGATGTATCTTGCAAGAAGTTACTATGGCCGAGTTCAAAAAGGGTGTTGCCTGTGTTCTCCTCTAGGATTTTGATGGAATCTTGTCTCACATTTAGATCTTTCATCCATTTTGAGTTTATCTTTGTGTATGGTGAAAGAGAGTGGTCTAGTTTCATTCTTCTGCATGTGGATGTCCAATTTTCCAAGCACCATTTATTGAAGAGACTGTCTTTCTTCCAATGGATAGTCTTTCCTCCTTTATCGAATATTAGTTGCCCATAAAGTTCAGGGTCCACTTCTGGATTCTCTATACTGTTCCTTTGATCTATGTGTCTGTTTTTGTGCCAGTACCACACTGTCTTGATGACCACAGCTTTGTAGTACAACCTGAAATCTGGCATTGTGATGCCCCCAGATATGGTTTTCTTTTTTAAAATTCCCCTGGATTTTCGGGGTCTTTTCTGATTCCACACAAATCTTAAAATAATTTGTTCTAACTCTCTGAAGAAAGTCCATGGTATTTTGATAGGGATTGCATTAAACGTGTATATTGCCCTGGGTAACATTGACATTTTCACAATCTTAATTCTGCCAATCCATGAGCATGGAATATTTTTCCATCTCTTTGTGTCTTCCTCAATTTCTTTCAGAAGTGTTCTATAGTTTTGAGGGTATAGATCCTTTAGATCTTTGGTTAGGTTTATTCCTAGGTATCTTATGCTTTTGGGTGCAATTGTAAATGGGATTGACTCCTTAATTTCTCTTTCTTCAGTCTCATTGTTAGTGTATAGAAATGCCACTGACTTCTGGGAATTGATTTTGTATCCTGCCACGCTACCGAATTGCTGTATGAGTTCTAGCAATCTTGGGGTGGAGACTTTTGGGTTTTTCGATGTAGAGTATCATGTCATCGGCGAAGAGGGAGAGTTTGACTTCTTCTTTGCCAATTTGAATGCCTTTAATGTTTTTTGTTGTCTGATTGCTGAGGCTAGGACTTCCAGTACTATGTTGAATAGCAGTGGTGAGAGTGGACATCCCTGTCTTGTTCCTGATCTTAGGGGAAAGGCTCCCAGTGCTTCCCCATTGAGAATGATATTTGCTGTGGGCTTTTCATAGATGGCTTTTAAGATGTCGAGGAAAGTTCCCCTCTATCCATACACTCTGAAGAGTTTTGATCAGGAATGGATGCTGTATTTTGTCAAATGCTTTCTCTGCATCCAATGAGAGGATCCTATGGTTCTTGGTTTTTCTCTTGCTGATATGATGAATCACATTGATTGTTTTAACGGGTGTTGAACCAGCCTTGTGTCCCAGGGATAAATCCTACTTGGTCATGGGAATAATTTTCTTAATGTACTGTTGGATCCTATTGGCCAGTATCTTGTTGAGAATTTTTGCATCCATGTTCATCAGGGATATTGGTCTGTAATTCTTTTTGGTGGGGTCTTTGTCTGGTTTGGAATTAAGGTGATGCTGGCCTCATAGAACGAATTTGGAAGTACTCCATCTCTTTCTATCTTTCCAAACAGCTTTAGGAGAATAGGTATGGTTTCTTCTTTAAACGTTTCATAGAATTCCCCTGGGAAGCCATCTGGCCCTGGACTCTTGTGTCTTGGGAGTTTTTGATGACTGCTTCAATTTCCTCCCTGGTTATTGGCCTGTTCAGGTTTTCTATTTCTTCCTGTTCCAGTTTTGGTAGTTTGTGGCTTTCCAGGAATGCGTCCATTTCTTCTAGATTGCCTAATTTATTGGCGTATAGCTGTTCATAATATGTTTTTAAAATCGTTTGTATTTCCTTGGTGTTGGTAGTGATCTCTCCTTTCTCATTCATGATTTTATTAATTTGAGTCTTCTCTCTCTTCTTTTTAATAAGGCTGGCTAATGGTTTATCTATCTTATTAATTCTTTCAAGAACCAACTCCTGGTTCTGTTGATCTGTTCTACAGTTCTTCTGGTCTCGATTTCTTTGAGTTCTGCTCGAATCTTTATTAACTCCCTTCTTCTCTTGGGTGTAGGATCTATTTTGCTGTTTTTTCTCTAGCTCCTTTATGTGTAAGGTTAGCTTTTGTATTTGAGTTCTTTTCCAGTTTTTGAATGGATGCTTGTATTGAGATGTATTTCCCACTTAGGACTGCTTTTGCTGCATCCCAAAGATTTTGAATGGTTGTACCTTCATTATCATTAGTTTCCATGAATCTTTTTAATTCTTCCTTAATTTCCTGGTTGACCCTTTCATCTTTAGCAGGATGGTCCTTAACCTCCATGTGTTGAGGTCCTTCCAAACTTCTTGTTGTGATTTAGTTCTAATTTCAAGGCATTATGGTCTGAGAATATGCAGGGGACAATCCCAATCTTTTGGTATCGGTTCAGACCCGATTTGTGACCCAATATGTGGTCTATTCTGGAGAAAGTTCCATGTGTGCTTGAGGAGAATGTGTATTCAGTTGAGTTTGGATGTAAAGTTCTGTAGATATCTGTGAAATCCATCTGGTCCAGTGTATCATTTAAAGCTCTCGTTTCTTTGGAGATGTTGTGCTTAGAAGACCTATCGAGTATAGAAAGAGCTAGATTGAAGTCACCTAGTATAAGTGTATTATTATCTAAGTATTTCTTCACTTTGGTTAATAATTGATTTATATATTTGGCAGCTCCCACATTCGGGGCATATATATTGAGGATTGTTAAGTCCTCTTGTTGGATAGATCCTTTCAGTATGATATAGTGTCCCTCTTCATCTCTCACTACAGTCTTTGGGGTAAATTTTAGTTTATCTGATATAAGGATGGCTACCCCTGCTTTCTTTGAGGACCATTCGAATGGTAAATGGTTCTCCAACCTTTTATTTTCAGGCTGTAGGTGTCCTTCTGTCTAAAATGAGTCTCTTGTAGACAGCAAATAGATGGGTCCTGCTTTTTTTATCCAGTCTGAAACCCCTGCGCCTTTTGATGGGGTCATTAAGCCCGTTCATGTTCAGAGTTACTATTGAGAGATATGAGTTTAGTGTCATCATGATATCTATTCAGTCCTTGTTTTTGTGGACTGTTCCACTGAACTTCTTCTTAAAGGGGAATTTTAAGAGTTCCCCTTAAAATTTCTTGCAGAGCTGGTTTGGAGGTCACATATTCTTTTAGTTGCTGCCTGTCTTGGAAGCTCTTTATCTCTCCTTCCATTTTGAATGAGAGCCTTGCTGGATAAAGTATTCTTGGTTGCATGGTCTTCTCATTAGGACCCTGAATATATCCTGCAAGCCCTTTCTGGACTGCCAGGTCTCTGTGGAGAGGTCTGCTTGTTACCCTAATACTCCTCCCATAAAGTCAGGGGTTTTCTTGTCTCTTGCTGCTTTAAGGATCTTCTCTTTATCTTTGGAATTTGCAAGGTTCACTCTTAAATGTCGATGGTGTTGAACGGTTTTTATTGATTTTAGGGGGGGGATCTCTCTATTTCCTGGATCTGAATGCCTGTTTCCCTTCCCAGATTAGGAAAGTTTTCAGCTAGAATTTGTTCAAATAAATATCCTACCCTCTGTCCCTTTCGGCGCCCTCGGGAACCCCCAATTAAACGTAGTTTTTCTTCCTCCGGCTGTCGTTTATTTCCCTTAATCTATCTCATGGTCTTTAATTGTTTGTCTCTTTTTTCCTCAGTTTCCCTCTTTGCTATCAACTTGTCTCAGTCACTCACTCGTTCTTCCACCTCGTTAACCCTCGTCGTTAGGACTTCTAGTTTGGATGCATCTCATTCAATTGATTTTTAATTTCTGCCTGATTAGCTCTAAATTCTGCAGTCATGAAGTCTCTTGAGTCCTTTATACTTTTTTTCTAGAGCCACCAGTAGCCTGTATAATAGTGCTTCTGAATTGCTTTGACATTGAATTGTAATCCAGATTTTGTAACTCTGTGGGAGAGGAGAACTGTTTCTGATTCTTTCTTTTGAGGTGAGGTTTTCCTTCTAGTCATTTTGCTCAGTGCAGAGGGCCAAAAGCAAGTTGTTATTGCGGCAAAAGAGGTAAAAAGATAGAGGAGAGGAGAGAAAGAAGGAAGAAAGAGAAAGAGAAAATAAAAGGGGGGGAGGGGAGGGAAGAAAAAAAGAAGAAATAGAGAACGAAGAAAAAGAAAGGAGAAAAAAAGGGGGGTGGGGGGAAGGAAACAAATCAAAAAGCAAAAAAAAAAAAAAAAAAAAAACCAAAAAAAAAAAAAAGAAAAAGAAAAAAAGAACAAGGGGGAGTATCTTCTGATTCTGTGTCCTTAAGTCCCTTGGCTTACTCCTGGAAGTTGTCGTCTAGCTGGTGTTCTGGGGGAGGGGCTGTTGTGCTGATTTTCAGGTGTTAGCATTTGGGGGAGCTGCTGTGCCCCTGCCTGGTGCAGGGCTCAGTGGGGGTTGTTTACCCCGTGAGGCCGCAGGAGGAACAGCCCCAGTGGCGGGGCCAGCTCTGGAAACCTGGATTCAGCTCCGGCAGGAACTCCGTCTGCAGGGCCTGGAGGCTCCAGGGGCGGGCCGCGGATCTGCTCAGCTCGGGGCAGAGCCTCCTTGCTGTCCTGGGCCCTCCCGGCCAATGCCTGTCCCGGGGGGAGACCAGATCCTGGGCTGTGTCCCGGCGCCCTGTGCTCCGGAGCCTGCGCTGGTGGATTCGAGCTCCCGGGCCGCGCAACCCCCTCCGCGGAGCCGCCCCCCAGCCCCCCCCAGCTGCTCCTGGAACCGCGCCCCCTCAGCCCCCTCCTCACGCCTCTTCTCTGCCCCCCCTCCGAGCTGCTCCGGGTCCCGCCTCCCGCCTTGCGCTCTGCAGCCCTTAGGGAGCTCTCGCCTCTCCTGGCGCGCAGTTGCTCTGTTTGTCTCCCCCCCTCCCCCCGCCCTCCTGGGTCCTGCTCCACCTCCCCACGAGCCCCTTTTCCGCCCGGGAAGGTCGGTGCAGCTCCTGCGTCTCCGGGACGGGGCTCTCCTGTCCTGGGGACACTCGCCCCGGCCTCAGCCCGGCTCCTCGCGGGCCCCTCCCCCTTGGAGGCCTTTTGTTTCTTTATTTCTTTTTCCCCGTCTTCCTACCTTGATAGAGGCGAACTCTTCTCACTGTAGCATTCCAGCTGGTCTCTCTTTAAATCTCATGCCGAATTGATAGATTTTAAGGATAATTTGAAGGTTTTCTAGGTAATTTGGTGGAGACAGGTGATTTGGGGACCCTACTCTTCCGCCATCTTGCTCCTCCCCTCTGAGGTATTAGTTTTAATTCTTAATTTCCCTGAGAATGCAATGTTCCTCATACTTAAAAAAATTAACTCACGATATTACAAAATAGAGATAAAACAGAATCAACCCTTGCTGTGTCTTTTTTTTTTCCACTTCATTTGGAATTGCTATAAGACTGTTTTTGTTGAAATAACTTCCTGGTCATCTAAATATGTGGGTCAATGTGTGAATACCAGAGGAAAAGATATGAAGAATTAACGTTGCACCATCCTGGTGTCACGCCTGAGCATTTCTCACCGGCCCTTATGGAATGAATGGAGAAGACCAGCTTTCTTTGATATCCTTTGTCCCTCCTGAGTGCTGAGTTTTTGGTAGCTAAAAGGAAGGAAGGGAAGAGGTAACACTGCTTCAGAAGTGTTTTCTCCTTCCCTCCTACCCCCCTTACACTCCTTTTTTTCCTTTTGGACTTTGGTGTCAGATGCCAAGAATATAAATTTCATAACCACTGCAAACACAAACCTTGCTCTGTAGTTCAGTCAAATTTAATGGAAGAAATAAATGAAAGTTGTACTTTCTTACTCAAAAATTTTTAACTTGAAGGTGACTGAGACACTAGAATGTGTGGAAAACAGGAAAGGAAAGGAGTGATGGAATGTAGACCTAGTATATAATGGTTAAGAAGAAACAAAACAACTGGAAAATCTTAGGTGTTTTTATATTCTTTTTGTTTGTTTGTTTTTATATTCTTTATGCAGTTCTTTCTTTTCTTTACTTTGTAATTACACTATAGGGTTTTGTTTGTTTGTTTCCCAAGACTCAAGCCGAGAAAAACATTTTTGAAAATAATAGAAGTGGGAGTGTCTGCATGGTGCAGTTGGTTTAGCGTCCAACTCTTGTTTATGGCCTAGGTTGTAATCTCAGGGTCATGAGGTCCAGCCATGGAACTCCAACGTGGAGTTCTGCACTTAGCACAGAGTCGGCTTGAGATTTTCTCTCCCTCTCCCTCTGCCCCTCCCGCTCATGCTCTTTTTTCCTCTCTGAAATAAAGAAATCAATCGTTAAAAAAGAAAGAAAATGATAGAAATTGATGTTCAGCCACAACAAGATCTTTCTTTTTCTTTCAAATAAGGGGGGAAGGGAGAAGAAATGGGTAGGAAATATCAGAAAGGCAGACAGAACATGGAAGACTCCTAACTCTGGGAAACTAACTAGGGGTGGTGGAAGGGGAGGAGGGCAGGGGGTGGGGGTGACTGGGTGGCAGGCACTGAGGGGGGAACTTGACGGGATGAGCATTGGGTGTTATTCTGTATGTTGGCAAATTGAACATCAATAAAAAATAAATTTATTATTAAAAATAAATAAAATAAAATTAGTTTTAGTCTTAGTCCTCAAATTAAAATTAGGCTACTTTTCTAAGTATAGAGCAATATCTGTCCAGGATATGTTTAATTTGAGAACTTTTATGACATCAGAAAGGCAGATAAAAAATTATTTATAGTCCTCATAGCTATACCAAGGTATAACTATTGCTAGTATTTTTTCATATATTTCTCCAGGTTTTTTTCGATGTGAATGTTTACTAAAAATATGATCATATTATAAATGCTTTTTTGCAGTCTTCTGTTTCCATGTAATAGTATATAATGGGAATCTTTTTATTCAAAAACCATGGAATTGTAGCAACATTTTTTAGGGCTACAAAATATTTTTTAATATGGATGCCCTATAAATTATTTGGAAAAAAATTATTTGGCAACCACTAAATTTTAGGCCTTTAAATTGTTTCTTATCTTTATTGTTAAAGTCTGTAGCCTCATTATATGTAAACCACCTGTCTATATAAACAGATATATCTGCAAACTCAGAATAGGTCAGTGAAAAGTCTGCATCATACTGACAACCACAAATGTTAATTACATGAAACCAGTAGTCCAGACAATTCATAGTCATTTAATAGCATCTTGCACTGTATTCAGTTATTCTTGTACTTGATAAGTATTGAATACAAGAACCTAGGCATGGCTCTAGGCATGGGGATACAGGAATGATGACGAAACAGTGACAGTTTGGTCTCAAGAGGCTTATGTTCCTTTAGGTGGGTGCAATCAATAAACATGTACATTAATAAGAAAGTTAGAGATTTTATAAGTGCTTTGAATAAAATGAACAGGGCCACCTGACAGATTAACTTCAGAGATCTACTTAGCTAAAATAGGCAGGCTTAAACTCTTTGATGACTTGACAATTGGTTGATGCTTGAATAGTGAAAAAGAACCAGTCACTCAGGGAACAGGAGGGAGGAAAGAGAACACAGCCATTACAAAGCCCACAGCAGGAAAAAGGCTGTCTGGAACTAAGGATTTTTGCACAGCTGGAGTGTAGCAGGGAGGTGTGCCATGACAGGAGCCTGGAGAAGATGGCCTATCTCACCTGAAAAGCCTCCTTGACTCTGCTACAATGTTGGATTTTCTTACAGGTGCTAAGAAAATTCTTGGAAGGATTTTTAAGCAGGGTGATTGATTTAACTTGAGTCAACTTTTCAATGGATTCAAGACGAGAGATAAGGAAAAGAAAGGAAAGAAGACTTATTCATATATGTTTTCCTTTCGTAGCTGGGTACTTGATGGAGTGATTTATTGAGAAGAGAGACTCTGGAGAGAGAAAATATTTTGAAGATACATTTAATTGGGACCCCAACAGTCTGGATTACATGGGCAAGGTAAAATGGGCCTGGAGCTCGGGAGGTGTAAACTTAGATTGCATTTACCTTCAGAATGAATAAGATCTCCTCAGGAAAGAAGGTACAATGAGAAGAATCTCAGGAACCAACAATGGGGCATTCCAAAATTTAGAAATGAGATTGAGAAAGAGGAGACAGCCAAAGATATGGAAGAAGAGTAATAATTGAGGTACAAGAAACGCCATAGAGTGTGATGGCTTGCAAGTTAGGACTGGACAATGTTGGGACACCTGGGTGGGTCAGCAGTTTAAAGTGCCGGTGTTCAGCCCAGGACGTGATCCTGGAGTCCCGGGATCAAGTCCCACGTTGAGCTCCCTGCATGGATCTTGCTTCTCCCTCTGCCTGTGTCTCTACCTCTCTCTCTCCCTCTCTCTCTTCTCTCATGAATAAATAAATAAAATATATTTTTTTAAAGATTGGAGAATGATAAGGTGGGAGTGAGTGGTCAACTACGATAGATGAGACCATGTTAGGATGCTCAGGTGGATTTGGTGAAGTCTCTTGAGTCCTTTATGCTTTTTGCTAGAGCCACCAGTAGCTTTATAGTAGTGCTTCTGAATTGGCTTTCTGACATTGAATCGTAATCCAAATTTTGTAACTCTGTGGGAGAGAGGACTGTTTCTGATTCTTTCTTTGGAGGTGAAGTTTTCCTTCTAGTCAATTTGCTCAGTCCAGAGTGACCAAAAACAAGTTGTATTGGGAAAAGGAGAAAAAGAGAGAAGAGAAAGAAGAAAAGAAAAAGGAAAAAAAGGGGAAAAAAGAAAGAAAAAGAAAAAAAGAGAGAAGAAAAGAAAAAAAGGGGGGGAAGCAAACAGAAATCAAAAAACAAGAGGGAATATCCTCTGATTCTGTATACTGTAATCCCTCGACTTCCCCCTGGAACTTTCCAGTGCTAACTGGTCAATAATTTGTTTTTCCCCTGTCCCTCTAGCTGGTCTTCTGGGGGAGGGGCCTGTTGTGCTGATTCTCAGGTGTCAGCACTTGGGGGAGCTGCTCAGCCCCCTGCCTCCTGCAGGGCTCAGTGAAAGATGTTTAAGCTGTTTATCAGGTGAGGCCACTGTGAGGCTCAGTGGGGGTTGTTTACCCCGTGAGGCCCCAGGAGGAACAGCAACAGTGGTGGCTGCCAGCTCTGGAGCCCTGGAGTCAGCTCCCGCAGTAACTCCGGAGCTCTCAGTCTCCAGGGGCCTGGATGCTCTGGGGGCGGGGCCGCTGATCTGCTCAGCTCCGGGCGCCAGGGGTAGGAATGTCCTTGCTGTCCTGGGCCCTCCTGGCTTCTGACTGTCCCGGGGGAGGCCGGATCCTGCGCTGTGTCCCCAGCGCCCTGTGCTCCGGGGCCTGCAGCTGTTGGATTCGCGCTCCCGGCGGTGCAGCCCCCTCTGCGGAGCCGCCGCCCCAGCCCCTCCGAGCTGCTGCGGGTCCAGCCGGCGCGCTGCAGCCCTTTAGGGAGCTCGGCGGCGGGGTGTGGCGCTCTCCCCCAGGCGCAGGTGTCTGCTAGTGTCCCAGGGAGCCTGAGGGTACCCCCGCCCCTCCTGGGATCCTGCTCCAACTCCTGTGAGTGCCTTTCCGCCCTGGGAGATTGGTGAAGCTCCTGCTTCTGGGGAAGGGGCTCTCCTGCCCTGGGGGCACTCGTCAGGCCTTAGCGGGGCTCCTCGCAGGGCCCCTCCACCTTGGATGCCTTTTGTTTCTTTATTTCTTTGTTCCCCGTCCTCCTACCTTGATAGAAGCATGAACTCTTCTCACTGTAGCATTCCAGCTGTTCTCTCTTTAAATCTCAGGCCGAATTTGTAGGTTTTCAGGATGGTTTGAAGCTTATCTAGGTAATGTGGTGGGGACAGGTGACTTGGGGACCGTACTCTTCTGCCATCTTGCCCCACCTCCCTCTCAGGTGTATGGATTTGGTAATAACATCAAGTTCACAGTGGAAAAGTGAATGGTAAACTTTTTCTGGCAGTGGAGTGGAATAGATATAAAGTAAACAGGTTCTTGGCATAGCATATATGACAACAATGTATAATATATTTGTGTAATATTTTGAATAAAACCCAACACCCCTTTAATGCATTGCTGAAGGCAAGTGAGAGAATTTCTCAAAGGCCAGAAACTAGAAGCAGCTAGACCAGGGAGTCACTGTAGTGAAGTTGCCAGCCCTGAGAACTCACGTGTTCCAAATGGGCAATCTCATTCTTTTCTCCTCTATTCTTTTGTGGAATGTGACCTTTATATTTTTTTCGTTGATTCTATGGTGCGTCCTGAGCTCTGGTGATACCGCTCTCCACATCAGATTCCCAGCTCTTGTCAACCAAGATCAGATTTTGGGAAGCATGTTCTCCCTCTAATAGGTGTAGATTTTCTAAGTGGAAGATCATATGGGACTTTGGACAATTTGGAGAATATTAAGGAGAAAGAGAAGTAGTCTAGAAGTTAAAAATGAAAGTTTACTGCAGTCAGTGTGAAAAAAATATATATATCTAACTGATCAGAAACATAAGGACAGATCCAAAACTCTAAAATAATTAGCAAACCAAATCCAGAAATTTAAATAAGAGATAATGTTCTTATCACACAGCATTTATTTCAGGTATGCAAAATTTCTCTAGCTATCTATTAATACAATTCATTGCAGCAACACATTTAAAAATGTATTTGATAATCTCAGTGATGCAGAAAACATTTAAGTTAAAATTCAACTAAAAACTCCATTCCTTGAGTTTTAGTCAGGCACATTTAGGATCCCCCCTAGTGAGGAGTGGCCATCTAAGTTCTTGCCAACACAATGTGAGCAGAAGTGATGTGTTACCTCTCAGTCTTCCCTTGTAATGAACGAGGCTTCCCCTCCACTTCTCCTTTCTCAGCTTCTGTTCTGCCCAGACCTATCATACACACATTCTTAGTTCACTGTAAAATTAGAAGCACTCAGGGTGTATCTCTAAATTTTCTGTTTTATACTGTGATTGTGGGTATTCTTTATCTGTGCTAAATAAATTCTAAGCTTCCTGAAACAGAGAGTTTCACTTGTTCATCTTTATATTCTTTCAGAATCTTACATAAAATTTAGTGCACGGGAAGTATTTTTAAATAAATATTTAATTGCCCTCAACTTAATTTTCCTGTTCTTGCTGCTAGCCAAATGTGGTGCTATTTGATTGAGGCAAATTCTTACCAAGCTAAACATTTAAGGTACAATTTTGAAAATTTGAGGTTTACTATCATCATGTTACAATTAATTGCAGATGTTTAATAACCATTTGTCTCCCTGGGTAGAAGAGAAACAGCCTGAAGCCCTTGGAAGCCAGAGCTACAATGTCAGGAGCTGAGAGGTTTGTTGCTGAATTTTTCTGAACTCAACTCTTAATGTGTATAACATATAACAGGCAGATAATATAAATCTCTTATTTCTTGGCATTCCTGGGCTAAACTATAAAAAGATACATATAAATTATTTAGGATAGGTTTTCATAAATTTTTTGGAATTTGTCGATATAAAAAAAAGACGAAGTGCTTTTCTATCTCTAGAATCATTAAGCAACAATTATTTATTGAATGATTACTAGCAGTGGTATGACCTAAATCATTGTTTAAAGCTACCTCTACCTGATTTTTTCATCTGAAAAAAGTTTTGAACTAGATGACTACTACCATTCTCCTAGTTATGAATGTCCATTTATTTTATTTGAAAAACTGCTTTGTCATGAGAAAATATTTGTAGAAATAGTATAATGGTTGGTCTCTTTAAATATAATTACTGTTGGGGTGCCTGGGTGGCCCAGTTGATTAAGCCTCTGCCTTTGACTCAGGTCACGATCTCAGGTCCTGGGATCAGAGCCTCTCATTGGACTTTCTGCTTTGGTGAGGGGGAGTCTGCTTCTCCCTCTCTCTCTGCCCCTTCCCCCTCATGCTTTTTTTTCTCCCTCTCTCCCTCCTTTCAAATAAATAAATGCATAAATAAAGTAAGGAAGTTATTGTTAGTGCCATCCAGGCTGGCTACTCATTCTTAACAGATCAAAGGTGTATGAGTGAACTTGAATTCGGATGGGCCTCCACCATACGGTAATGTGTTAGGTATACCAAGGGGGAAGCAGAGAATGAGCCAGGTGAAGAAAAGGATCAATCAAAACTCGACTGCATAAAACTTTAGAGTACTGAAAAAAGTGAAGTCATGAGAATAAACAATACATATCATGAATGATTCAACAGAAGCCAGAAGTATTTATTGGACACCTACAATATGTCACGTACTTGGGATTACATCAATGAAAAAACTAAGACCCCTGCTCTTGTGGAGCTACATGCAAGTAAAATGATGGTTTTTTGCCTTTTGGAAGACCTCTGTCAGATAAGACTCACAAGAAAGGTGAAAAAATTAACAGGTACCTGCAACGAGGAATTGGCAGTAGAACCCATTGCAGCAGGAGAGAGAGTGGTCATTGAGAGGCACAGGAATTTAGATAAAAGGCCACATGAAGTGGCATGTGAGTATATTGTCTGGGTGTGTAGGGTCTTGACAAGCATGCAAGCATTAATAACAGCCGTGAGCATAATCAGTGATATGTGATTTTAGGAAACTAGAGAGCTCATACTGTCGCATCTGATGACCATTGTTCCAGGTAGTGATGCCATTTTTTCTTTTGCCCTGCTAACCAGCAGCCTCCTTAAAGGCATCACCTCCGCTTCAGAAGCAGATGGGCAGGCCTCAGACACCTCATTTGCTGTATACCTGAGATGGCATGGAATATTTTAACATGGTACATGATTTGTACTGGAGCAATTTTATGAGAGAATTTATCAATATAGATCGGGTTCCTCAAATCTATTGTGTGCTTTGTCGCAATTTGCTTCCTAGATAGAAATGTGGACATATAGGCTCTGCATCCAGTAAACAAACATTAATAAAGTTACAAATAAAGGCAGGAATGTCTTTCATCCACACCCCAAACCAGTTCCCACCACACACACACAGCTGGATGAGGTTGAGCTTAGTTCCCTAGCAGGTTCCTCAGTATCTGGCAGTGCCACCACTAATTGGTTGAAAGTCACATCTTGCATTATTTGTTGTCTTCTGTTCCAGAGGAGGGTTCATTAGGTTATTTCCCACATGGGGCTACTCAGTATTATTAGCCAGATAGTGTTTCAATCCAAGGCATCAAGAGATGTATATGAGGAAACATACAGTCTAGGAATTCTGTAAACGAAACTTAAAAGAGTATTTCAAACTTACTTTTGGTATAAAGCAAACTGGCTGTTTAAATACATCTTAGCTCAAGCTCTCTTTAACTGTTTAATGTAATCTGTATATTAGAAAAAAAGGTATTTCTTAACATATTGCTAGAATAATCTTACATGGGCTAGTGTTCAGTCCCTTTTCTTTCTTGCATTATTCTTGTTAGGCTGCTCATGATCCCCAGAAAGAGTATTAATTATTAAATAATGCATTAATGTTGAAAGAGTGTGGGGGGGGGCAGGGGAGGAGGAAAAGGTCCAAGTTTGTCTCAGGCAGTGAAGGATGCATTCCTGCTTCTTCTTTTATTTTTATTTTATTTTTATTTTTTTAAAATTTTTATTTATGATAGTTACACAGAGAGAGAGAGAGAGAGAGAGAGAGAGGCACAGAGACATAGGCAGAGGGAGAAGCAGGCTCCATGCACCGGGAGCCCGACGTGGGATTCGATCCTGGGTCTCCAGGATCGCGCCCTGAGCCAAAGGCAGGCGCCAAACCGCTGCGCCACCCAGGGATCCCCTGCTTCTTCTTTTAAATATTGTTCCCTTTCCAGCAAGTCCTGGCATAGAAACCCTGTGAGATTTCTCAATTCAGTTTAGTTTGGGGCCTTTCCTGCCCTAGAATTGCCAAATATTGTTGTCTGACACATCTTTGAACCTGAGCTGAGCCAGAAAATTAGGGTCCTGGAAGCATGTATAGGTTCCTGAGTGAAGGAACCAATTCAGTGCAATCTGGCCGGGAGTCCATGTGGCACAATTGCAGCAACCTCACACAGGCCAGGCTGGTGATTTTTGTCAGTGTATAAAATCCTCTTGAGGTGCAAGCTCAAAGCAACAGTTTTTAAGAAGGTATTTTGAATGGAAAAGGATCCAAATAATTTTATAAACAATGAATAACAACAAAAAATGTCTTACATTTACATAGTACTTGGCATCTATCAAGTGTACTTCTGTATACTTTCTGCTGCTAGAACAGTTATTCATTATGGATTTATGCCATGCAAGATTATCTCTGATTTTGGTTCATATAATCTATGTACACAGAACATTAGGAGCTTTCCTAGTGTTCCACTCGTTTTTATGCAAGAATCATTAGAAGTTAGACACAATTTGAATACATTCAGGAAAACAGACCATGCATACAATGAAGTGGAAATCAGTAGAATCAGAAGGCATGGGTTCTGATATGATTATCCTTATATTTATTAACTATTTTTATTTAGAAGCTGTGTCTCCTTCTCTCAATGTTGCACCTACCAGGACAGGCCAAGATTAGCCACAGGGAGTCACATAGTTGTTGTTTATTGTCCCTACGTGCTGTCTACGGAAGGCCTCCAGATACTGCTGGCAGTTTTTTGCAGTAATGCGGTTTGTATATGCATCAGCCCTAAAAGGAGTTAATCACATCTGCAAGCAGGCAGATCAGAGACATGAGGGGACTGTGGATTGGGCTTCGCTGAGCATGCTCAGCTTTTTCTTTCAAACTGATCAAAGAGATAAACCATTCTTCCTCTCTTGGTGAAAAATGAACAAGAAAGCAGGGAGAAGCTGAATAGATTCCTTTCACATGTTTTTCCTCCAAGAAAGAGATTGGAAAATTTCCTCTCTTTATGGAAACAGGAAGAGTGGGAAATACATCAGCTACACTGCTTTAGTAACTATTTTTTTGGTAACTATGTATATTTGTTTACTTGAGCTGAGCTCACTTTACTATATGATTAGTAGTTCCTATTAGTCAATTTCAACAGTTATGTTTGAACTTATGTTCAGCAAGTCATAGCAGGAATCCAGACTCAGTTACTAATTTTGTGAAGTATTTCAAGCCAGAGATGAGCTGCATGATCCAGCAGAGTAGATGGCCACTTAAAACAATATGATCCACAATTATATTTCCAGACATTTCAACAAGAAAATCTACTCTTTTTTTAAACATATACATAATGCAATCATTTTGCCAAGGAAATTTATTTTTCATATGCTAATGAACTTTGTCAATCTTTGCAGTGGGCTTTAGTATGCAGTGTTTCCCAGTGTCTCAATTGTGCAAAATTACATAATTGGTGTTATATTTCAGTTAAGTGGGTTTTCTTCAAAAGAAGACAATGAGCCAAACCCTATCTTATAAGCTTTCTTTCACTCAATAGACATCAGGTAACACTTAATTCTTAGAAAATAAACTATGTATACACAATTGATTAAAACTCACTGTAACATCATTGTTGGGCATAAATGAACACTTTTAATGAATTTTCAAAATTGCAATAAGTGCTATGGTCTTATGTTATTTACAAACAACATGAAATAATTTTACATATATATGTATATGTACATGAAATTAACTAATTTTTTTAAAAAAACTGAGCCAAATTTTTGGTATAATCTTAGATTTTTTTCTTCCTCACTAAAATTAAGACTTCTTAAGTAAATATATGCAAACATCAATTAATATACCATCATGTAATGTCCATTCTTTTCCATAATCTGTGCAATGCATTTGTATTTTTAATGTGTTGATTTTATTGCTATTATGAAGAATCAAAATTTATTGAATGTTCTAGGCAAACTTCAAGTTTTTTCTTCTCAAAGTTTATTCACAGACTTTCTTCATTTAGAAAAGATTTTTTAAATCATTATACACTAGAAATATTCTTAAGAAATTATATTTGAAAAAAATTCCATTTGGCTAGCAGTTTCTGTTGACTTTTTCTGAGATGATGGATATAATAGGTATAGCTGAAAAAAACATTGGTCTCAGATATACCTACTGTGGCAGTAGGCTGAAGCCTGAAGGATATCCTCAGAGAAGTGGTGAGCATGGCTAACCTGAAGATTATAGCACTGATGCCAGAGGCATTTCAAAGAATTCAGAAAAGTAATTCTTATTGACTATAGACACAACTAAAACTTGTCTGCAGTTAAATAATAGCAACTACTATTTGTTGAGAAGGTACAGAATGCCATACATACTATTCTAACATTTTATGTGTGTTTAACCATTTGATCTGCAAAACAACACGTTAAGGTAGATACTAACTGACCTCATATTACAGATGGAGAAGTTGAGAGTCCAAGAGATAAAGGAACCTTACCACAAATTCTTAGTTGTGGTGAAGCCAGGATTCAAACACAAGTAGTGCAATTAAAAAAGATAGGAAGAAGGTCAGCCTGGGTGGCTCAGTGGTTTAGCGCCGCCTGCAGCCCAGGGCGTGATCCTGGAGACCAGGAATCGAGTCGCACGTCGGGCTCCCTGCATGGAGCCTGCTTCTCCCTCTGCCTGTGTCTCTGCCTCTCTCTGTCTCTGTCTCTGTCTCTCTCTCTCTCGTGAATAAATAAAATATTTTAAAATATAAAATAAAAATATAATAAAATCAGAAGGGTAAGAAAAGAACTTTAAAAAAATAGGAAGAAAAGAGGAAAATGATGAAAAGAAAGGAAAAAGAAAAAAGAAATTAAGGACAAGAGAGAAGAAAAACTTTATTTGCAGATAACTTGATCCTATTAGTGAAACTTTTGAGGAATTAACAAAAAAGAAATAGATATAGCAAGGCTCCAGGATGCATGATCAACATACAAAAATTATTTTATTTCTATATGCTAGAATGAAAAACCTTAAAATAAACTTAAGAAAATAATTCCATTTACAATACCATCTGCAAGAACTTAGGGATGGGTATAACAAAAGAAGTGTAGCACTTTTATACTCAAAACTACAAAACAACAACAAAAAAACTACAAAACATTGTGGAGATAAAGAATATCAAAATAGATAAAGAAATAATATTTATTCATGAATTGGAATACTCAATATTATAAAGATGGCAATTCTACCTGATTTTGTGTGTAAGTTTAATATAAACACTATCAAAATGTTAGCAGATTTTGTTGTCAAAATGGACATACTGATTCTAATATGTCTGGAAATATAAACGAAAAAAATAACAGAATTGGAGGACTTACACAACTCACTTTTATTTTTTAAGACTTTATATGAGATATAAAAGAGAGAGATAGTGAGTGAGATAGCACAAGCAGGGAAGAGATGGAGAAGCAGACTCCCCAATGAGCAGGGAGACCCACCCAGGGCTGGATCCCAGGACCCCAGGATCATGACCTGAGTTGAAGGCAGATGCTTAACCCACTGAGCCACCAGGTACTCCATATTTTTGAAAGATTTTATTTATTTATTCATGACAGACACACAGAGAGGCAGAGATACAGGCAGAGAGAGAAGCAGGATCCATGTAGGGAGCCTGACATGGGACTCGATCCTGGCTCTCCAGGATCACGCCTTGGGCTGAAGGCAGCCCTAAACTGCTGGGCCACCGGGGCTGCCCACCAGGTACCCTATATTATCCAATTTTAAAACTTACCATAAAGTCATAGTAATTACAGTATGGGAGTATAGTATGGCCATACAGATCAATGAAATGTAACTGAAAGTCCAAAACAAATTCTTACACATAATATCAATTGATTTGCAATGAAGGTACCAAGATAGCTCAATGAATAAGGAACTAAGCTCCTTTCTAAAAATAGTTGTTTTTATTTTGTGGATATCCAATTGTCTCAGTTCCATATTTGAAAAGATTATTCTTTTCTGCAAGTCTGTAATTATTTCAAAAATTAAAAAAAGAAAAAACAAACATTATTTAAGATTTTCAGACTTTGTTCCTCCTTCACTACTCACAGATGTCTGAGGCCAGGAACTGTGGGACATGTTCATGTCTCAGTATACCCTATGGCTCTGTATCTCATTTAACAATGCTATGCTAGGGAGTTGTCACAGTGACATTAAGCAGAGAACTATCACAATTTCTTTATATGCTGTTGGGAAAGGGAAAAGAGACTATTACTGCTGTGGGAGAGAGATGATTGCAGGAGCAGGCTTTGAGCATGTGAGGGAGATGGATCCAATGTATAAAGAAAGAATTGTTTTTAATTTTTAATTTTTTTATTTATTTATGATAGTCACACACAGAGAGAGGCAGAGACACAGGCAGAGGGAGAAACAGGCTCCATGCACCGGGAGCCCGACGTGGGATTCGATCCCGGGTCTCCAGGATAGCGCCCCGGGCCAAAGGCAGGTGCCAAACCGCTGCGCCACCCAGGGATCCCTAAAGAAAGAATTGTTACATGACAGGAGCACACACAGGTCCCTGTGCCACTCTGATGGAGGGGAAGACAGTGTGGAAAGCCAAAGATGGAGGAACATCAGAAGATATGGTGATGGGAAAGATGAAGTCATTGTGTTTTTGGTTTTGTTTTGTCTTGTTTTTGTTTTGTTTCTCTTTTTTTGCTGTCTTTTTGTTCAATGAAAGAAGAGGTAGAGTCACTAACTCTGTGTTGATGGCAATTTAAAAAATGCATGAATGTGTCTTCCTAGAGAATAGAACAAACAATTGGCTGTAGAAAGGTAGAAAGATTATGCAGCACTGGTGAATTACTTAAGGTTTGCTGTCTTAAATTTAAAGCACACCCCACCCAGCACAATATAATGCCTATGAAGCAGATGGGATTTGTGTAACTGAGTCTGTGGTTTTGCCACTCCAGCATGATGGAAGGAAAGGGGAGCAAAGAAATCAAGGGTGTGTGCAAGGAGTGGTCATCATTATGGGTTATGGAATCCAAGCTTAATAACAGAGGAAATAAGAAAGAGGTAAACATTAAAATGGTTTTGAAACAGGCAATATAACATTTATTGCATGAAAAAAATCATCCCATTAAAATCACTAAATATTCTGAAGGAGATAAAACATTTTTAAAATGCAAGACTGTGCTCACAATATGTAGAGTTAACCCACAGAAGCCAGAACTGAAAAGTGAACTGAACCAAAATGACACGATAGAATGAAGCCAGGATATACTACAGATACTTCACACCTCAAGTTTTAGTTTCAATGCCCATATTTGGGAAGGGGAGAAAAAATATGGTAGAGAATGAAACTTAGACTACCACATGAAATTTAGAAACTTTCAGGGTCTATATCTTAGTGAAAAAGTCAATTGACAAAAAAAAAGTCAATTGACAAAGTAAATAAACAAATAATTTGAAGTAATAAAAAATAATAAAAATCTGATCTCTGCTGAGATTGAAAAATATAGATTTATAATTTATAGCCAACTAAATGACATTTCAAGATCAAGGATAACATAGACATTTTTCATATGAACAAAAGCAGAGATGCTTGTTATTTACTTCAAGAACACAGAAAACAAACCCAGAGAAAATATGAAGTCCTATAAAGAATGGTGATTAAAGAATCAAATGTAGAGTAAATATGAACAAAATTTGCTATATACAGCAAAAATAATAACATCCAAGAAAGGATGCAGTTAAATCTCTATACAATTAAAATGTTTAAAAGCAATTAACATGCACATTGAAGGAAGGTGACTGGAATTAAAGTGCTTCTTATTTCTTTAGAAAAAGAGTAGAGACATTGATTAATTTTTGATTTTAGTAAATGAAATGTGTATTGTTAAAATTTCAAGACTGAGTACAGTCTAAAAGAGTACAGACAAAACAGCACTGAAGCATTTAATATGAAAAAGCAAGAAGAAAGAGATGAAGTGCACAAGAAAATAGAACAAAGAAAGCACAAAAGGGGCTAGATTTAATTCCAAATATATTAGAAATAATAAATGTCAATAGAAATAATAAATGTAAATGGACCAAACTCATCAGGTAAATTGAGATACACAGTTGCCCATTAAACACATTAGAGGTTAGGGCAGCAACCCCCTTGCAGTCAAAATCCAGGTTTAACTTTTGACTCCCTCAAACTGTTAAGTATGAATAGTGCACTGTTGACTGGAAGCCTTACTGATTACATAGTTAATAAACCTCTATTCTGTATGGTACTTGTATTATAGACTATATTCTTACAATAAAGTAAGCTAGAGAAAAGAAAATGCTATTTAAAAAATTATAAGGAAGAGGAAATACATTTATTGTATTATACTGTATTTATATAAAAAATTCTGTAGGTGGACATGTGCAGGCCAAACCTGTGTTGTTCAAAGGTCAACTGCATATTGGGAAAAAATATAGCTATATGTCATTTCTAAGATACCCTTTTAAGATAAAAACAGATGTTTTGAAAAGGGAAAGACTGAACAAAGATAGATAGATGATAGATAGATATACATATATGTAAATATTAACTAAAAGAAATTGTAGCAGCTACATTAATATCAGACAATATAGTTATTAAAATGAAAAGGATTATCAGGAGTGCCTGGAAGGCTTAATCCATTAAGTGACTGACTCTTGGTTTCAGCTCAGGTCGTGATCTCGGGTTCATGAGACTGAGCCCCATGTGGAGCCCTGCATTAGACTCCACCCTGCGTTGGGCTCTGCCCGCTTAACAGGAAGTCTGCTTAGGATTCTCTCTCTCTCCCTCTGCCTCTCCCCCATTCTGTCTCTAAAATAAATGAATCCTTAAGAAAAAAATAAAATGAAATGAATTATCAGGGAAAAGAAGATTACTACCTATTGGTGTGGTTCCTGAAAGTGATAATGGACTATCCGTGAAGAGAAAAACTATGTTTGGCAAACATTTAGGTGAATTCTTTAGAGGTATAGCAGCCATCCACTACACTGTTTGTTGGTAAGCATATCAGAGAAGTTGAAGTTTTGAGAGAATGTGGCCACATAGCTGTCTTTACAGCCCATGATTCAGAGTGGGCAAGGAAAAGGAAGCTATACATAAGGCTACATAAGCTCTACATATACATATACATACACATGTACATAACCTATACATAAGTCATACATAAGGCTATATGTAGAGCAGAATATGAGCATATTTCAATCTGATTATAACTGAAAAATTCATATATGAGACTTCTAAGAAGTAGAACTAACATTATAGTTTGAAATGTTTCTTTACCTTAGGCTTGCAAAATGACAAAATTAAAGCGAGAATAAACATTTTCAGGGAAGTGAAAGATTTCTTAAGTAAATTTTTCTATAAACAGGATGAAATGAATTAATGGAGCTCATTTACTGAGGTTGCTTAGGCACACGAATCTCGTGTTCCTTTTGGAATGCTATTATAATGATAATAGTGGATACTCTTTCCTTGAGGCATTTTTGAGTGCCACTTTTTGGTGTGAAAGAGCCTCCAGATATCAGAAGAAAATAGTGATTTGCCCTGAATATTTTTACATTTACTTTTCTCTTTGAATTAGTAGAAAAATATAAGCATCCTTTGAAACACGTTGTTTCTAATTTCTAATCTTAAGATAATTGTTGTTCAATGTGAAGTCATTAGAAAGGGAGTAGTGAGGGGTGCCTGAATGGCTCCATGGGTTAAGTGGCTGACTTTGGCTCAGATCATGATCTCAGGGTCCTGGGATCAAGTCCCTTGTCAAGCTCAATGCTCAGTGGGAAGTTTTCTTCCTCTGCTCCTTCCCCTTCTCATGTTCTCTCTCTTTCAAATAAATAAGTAAAATCTTAAAAAACAAGAATGGAGTGGAAAATATATATTTAAATTTTATCACATGAGAAATTAGATGTTCTTTTTCTCCAAAATAAAATAAAATAAAATAAAATAAATGGATACCAAACATAATCTAAAAAGTAATTGTCCCAAACTTTACTTTGCTTCAAGTTTTCTTCAACATATAAAAATTAGAGTCTGATTTTGTTCTGAATGATGACAATAGTAAAATAGAGTTAAAAAGCGAAATGAATTTATGGGAGGTAGGCAGTTTTCAGGCTCAATTTCTTTATGTGTTAAATCATCAGTGGTCTTTAATAATTACAAAATGAGTCCAAATAATATTTGCTATATTATATGATATTATTTTTAACTGCAGTGATCTTCATGGCTTATCACCCATGCAAGTAACAAAGAATCACATATGGGAGCCATCATAGCTTAAAGTATAAAAAAAATCCAGTCATTCAACTTTTTTTTTCAGTCATTCAACTTATGTGAACATAGCTCAAAAGGAAATATTAGTTTCCTTTCTTGAAATGGGAGGAATTATTATATATATTTAGGGACATAGTTATTTTTCCTCTGGTTATTCAGTGAAGTATTAAAAACCAAATGTTCAGATAAATATTTCTCAGCTTAGTCAATGTAATTATTAAACAGATATTTCACATACTTTATTAAGACTTTTTATAAGAAATATACATATTCTTACTAAGCACTGTTTGTGACTATTTTTTTAAGATTTATTTATTTGAGAGAGAGTGAGAAAGCAGGGGGGAGGTGCAGGAAAAGCAGACATTCCACTGAGCAGGGAGCCTGATATGGGCTCCCTCCCAGGACCCTGGGATCATGACCTGAGCCAAAGGTAGACGCTTAACTGACTGACCCCAGGAACTCTGGTTTGTGACTTTATTAGCTGAAAAAACCTTTATTGACTTTATTAATTGAAAAAAAACAATGTCACATTTTTAGTGTTTTGACACAATCTCTCAGAAATCTAAATTGTACTTGCTACCACTTGTCTTCTTTATAACAAGTCCAGAAATTTTCTTTTTCATTGAAATAATTGTAAAGTTTATATTCTCTAAAAAGACTTTACAAATTAGAAAAAAGCATTTTCTAGAATAATACTTTTGAAACATTAATACATGTTGCTTTTACTTCCTTGGTTTTGTCCATGGGAAATTATAATAAGGATGAATGTAGATTAAGGAAAAAAAGTTCTGGCTTTATTTTACTCAAAAAGTCTGTTTTTGGACTTCTTTTTTTTTTCCATTTAAGATATAGAAAGTCCCAAGAGACAATTGCTCACATCCTAAAATGCAAAATGAGATAATCCACAAAATAAGACATATTGCTAAATTATCAGCTAGTTTGGGATGCAAAGAAAGCTAATTGTGCTGATTTCCAGAAAGCAATCAACTCTTTTTTTAAAAAAAGAGAGGACAACAGCTTAAATCATCGTTAGACATGCAAAAATAAAATCAGAGAAGTCAATCATAAGTGAGAGTATGGAGAAACTAGTAGAACTTCTAACAGAAGTGTAAGAACCAGATTGAGAGACTGAAATTCCTGGAAGTTCCAGATACAAAGGAGTCATGAACCCCCCCCCTCCCCAATGTTCTCTTAAGGTCAAACAAATAGAATTTGTTTTTCAATGATTGGAAATAGAGCAGGGAAATAAAACATTCCTCCACGAGGTGCACAAGATATTTCACAAGTGAAATATAGGAGTGTGCAGAAAGAAGAAGGAAAGGCAAGAAATCTGAAAAAAATCTTTCACGGGACACTAATTCTCACAGAATGCAAAGCAGCATTTCAAAAATGCCATTTGAAATCTGTGGTTGTGATGAAGGAACTGCATTTGTGAAAGATTTTGGGTACATAGAATTAAAATATAGGACAAGAAAAACAAAAGTATAGGAAAGGAAATGTAATAAACAAAATTCTTAAAGTGGTTGTGAGATAATATAAAAGTAGTATATAATTTGAAGTATATAATACAGTATATAATATATGGCACATTATATGTGACTATATATAATACAGAATATATTATTTGAACTCTAAATAGTATATTATTTGAAGGTAATCTGTTATAAGTTAAAAATATATATTGTGTGCAGCCAGGTTGCTCAGTGGTTTCCTGCTGCCTTTGGCCCAGGCGTGATCCTAGAGACCCAGGATCGAATCCCACATCAGTTTCCCTGCATGGAGACTGCTTCTTCCTCTGCCTCTGTCTCTGCCTCTCTCTTTTTTCAGCTATGATTTGTTCAAATACATATTCTGGACCTCGGTCCCTTTTGGCGCCCTCGGGAACCCCAAACAAATGTATATTTTTCTTCCTTAGGCTGTCACTTATTTCCCTTAATCTATCCTCATGATAGATTTTTTTGTCTTTTGTTTTTGTTTGTCTCTTTTTTCCTCAGCTTCCCTCTTTGTCATCAACTTGTTTTCTATGTCAGTCACTCGTTCTTCCACCTTGTTAACCCTTGTCATTAGGACCTTAATTTGGATTGCATCTGATTTAATTTATTTTTAATTTCTGCCGGATTAGATCTAAATTCTGCAGTCATGAAGTCTCTTGAGTCCTTTATGCTTCTTCTAGAACCACCTGTAGCTTTATAATGGTGCTTCTGAATTGGCATTCTGACATTGAATTGTAATCCAAATTTTGTAACTCTGTGGGAGAGAGGACTGTTTCTGATTCTTTCTTTTGAGGTGAGGTTTTTCTTCTAGTCATTTTGCTCAGTGCAGAGTGGTCAAATACAAGTTGTATTGGGAAAAGGAGAAAAAGAGAGAAGATAAAGAAGAAAAGAAAAAGAGAAAAAAGAGAAGAAAAGAAAAAAAAAGGATAAAAAGGGGGCAGGAAGCAAACAGAAATCAAAAAACAAAAATCAAGGGGGAGTATCCTCTGATTCTGTATGCTGTAAATCCCTCAACTTCCCCTGGAACTTTCCAGTGCTGCTTGGTCAATAATCTGTTTTTTCCCCTGTCTCTCTACCTGGTCTTCTGGGGGAGGGGCCTGCTGTGCTGATTTTCAGGTGTTAGCACTTGGGGGAGCTGCTCAGTCCCCTGCCTCGTACAAGGGCTCAGTGAAAGATGTTTAAGCTGTTTATCTGGTGAGGCCACTGTGAGGCTCAGTGGGGGTTGTTTACCCCATGAGGCCCCAGGAGGAACAGCAGCAGCGGCGGCAGCCAGCTCTGGAGCCCTGGAGTCAGCTCCAGCAGAAACTCCAGAGCTCTCAGTCTCCAGGGTCCTGGAGGCTCTCGGGGCGTGGATGCTGATCTGCCCAGCTTGGCACCACCCGGCGGCAGGAGCATCCTCGCTGTCCTAGGCCCTCCCAGCCTTTGCCTATTCCGGGGGGGGGGGGGGGAGTGCCGGATCCTGCGCCATGTCCTCGGCACCATAGGCTCCCAGGCCTGTGCTGTGGGAATTGCGCTCCTGGCCCGCAGCCCCCTCCGCTGGCAGCCTCTGACCGAGCCCCTCTGAGCTGCTCCCGGGTCCAGCCAGGCACACGCTGCAGCCGTTTAGGGAGCTCAGCCAGGGGTGTGGGTGCTCTCCCGGGGGCTCAGGTGCTCTGTTAGTGTCCCTGAGAGCCTGAGGGTATCCCTGCCCCTCCTGGGATCCTTCTCCAACTCCCTGCGAGCTCCTTTCAGTCCAGGAAGATTGGTGAAGCTCCTGCTCCTCCAGGACGGGGCTTTCCTGGGGCCTTCCGGTCCTGGGGGCACCCATCCCAGCCTTAGTCGGGCTCCTCGTGGGGGCCCCACCCCTTGGACGCCTTTTGTTTCTTTATTTTTTTTGTTCCCCCATCTTCCTACCTTTTTTTCAAATAGTAAATTTATTTTTTGTTGGTATTCAATTTGCCAACATACAGAATAACACCCAGTGCTCATCCCATCAAGTGCCCCTTCTTCCTACCTTGATAGAAGCGTGTACTCTTCTCACTGTAGCATTCCAGCTGTTCTCTCTTTAAATCTCAGGCTGAATTCATAGGTTTTCAGGATGATTTGAAGGTTATCTATGTAATTTGGTGGGAACAGGTGACTTGGGGACCCTACTCTTCCGCCATCTTGCCCCACCTAGGCTTCTCAAAATTTAATGTGAATAGGTGTGACCACAGAACTTTTTTTTATTCGTTTATTCATGAGAGACGCAGAGAGAGAGAGGCAGAGACAGAGGCAGAGGGTGAAGTAGGCTCCATGCAGGGAGCACGATGTGGGACTCCATCCCAGGACTGCAGGATCACACCTTGAGCCAAAGGCAGACCCTCACTCACTGAGCCACCCAGGCAACCATGACTGCAAATCTTGAAAATATGCAGATTTCAATCTAGTTAGTCAGAGGTCGGGCTGAAATTCTGCATTTTTAATGAATTCTTGGAGAGTGCTGACAATGTGGGTCTACAGACTATACTTTGAGTAGCAAGTTTATATACACCATTTTTAGTTCATGATGTTTTTAATTAAGTGACATTTACTAATGTTTGTAACAGATAGTAGCTAAGTTCAATCACACAAATAAAAAGCCTCTTTAAACATCTCCCATACCTTAATAACACCCACGTTATATATCTTACCATAAGAATGAGCAAAGAAAGGCAGTCGCGGTTAGCCCAGAGGGTTAGACCCGTCTTCCGCCCAGGGTGTGATCCTGGAGATCCGGGATCAAGTCCCATGTCAGTCTCCCTGCATGGAGCCTGCTTTTCCCTCTGCCTGTGTCTCTGCCTCTCTCTCTCTATGTCTGTCATGAATAAATAAATAAAATATTACAAAAAAGAATGAGCAAAGAAATAAATCTGAGCAGTCCTGACCCTTGCTCCAAAAGTACAGAACATGAATTCTCTTAGATAGGCTAAGGCCTATGTGTCCACATGTGTTAGGTGTCTTTGACCCAACAGCTGTCACTAACTACATCCAATGCTCAGGAAACAGTGGGGTAAATGATCGAATAGTCAACAAGGCTAAAAGTCAAGCGTAGATACAGAAATTGATGTAGAGTGATTTTTGCCACTGGAACTTAAACTGGCTGTGTATTCCTCTCCTCTAATCAGAAGCAGCTTCCCTTCCAGCTGTACCAGATCTTCCGTTTATTCACTTTGTACTTTAGTAGCAAGTGTCCTTAGTGAAAACTTCATTTCCCAGCATATCTTCAGGGATCTCCATTAGACTGTTAACAGATTATCACCATCTGTTGGTGATTATTTCACTATGTAACAGCCCTGATCTAAGAGACGTGTCCTCTTTCACCAGCAGAGCGATACCTGGGGACAACTAGTCAGGCTCAAGAGGAGATGCAAAAATTACAGCTGGGTGTAGATAATCAATATTAAAACAGCCGGCCGGTTTCTACTTCTATTCTACACAATTCTTTTGCAAAATGGAGACGATAGAGTCCTTTTCACATTTCTATTTTCTGGAATCTGAAACAGATTCAAGAACAAAAGAGAACCAATGTCATTATATGTATATGCCCATTTGGGGGCATGTACACTACTGATAACATTTGGAATATGATTGTACATTAAATAAGAAATAATTCGTATGACATCTAAATAACTGCCCAAGAACCATCTGTCTATATTCGCTCATTAAAACTAAGTATGTTGAATTTCCAGTGATAGGTTTGTTGTAGGTATGGAGGCTATTGTAGGCATAAAGAATAAGGTCAAACAAATAGAATTTGTTTTTCAATGATTGGAAATAGAGCAGGGAAATAAAACATTGCTCCATGAGGTACACAATATATTTCACAAGGGAAATATAGCAGCCTGCAGAAAGAAGAGGGCTAGGCAAGAAATCTGAAAAAAAAATCTTTCAAGGTACACTAATTCTCACAGAATGCAAAGCAGCATTTCAAAAATGCCATTTGAAATCTGTGGTTGTGATGAAGGAACTGCATTTGTGAATGATTTTGGGTACATAGAATTAAAATATAGGACAGGAAAAAAGTATAGGAAAGGAAATGTAATAAACTTATAAAATTCTTACAATGGTTGTGTGATAATATAAAAGTAGTATATAATTTGAAGTATATAATACAGTATATAATATATGGTACATTATATATGACTATATATAATACAGAATATATATTTGAACTCTAAATACTATATTATTTGAAGGTAATCTGTTATAAGTTAAAAATATATATTGTGGGCAGCCAAGATGGCTCAGTGGTTTAGCACTGCCTTGGCCCGGGGCGTGATCCTAGAGACCCAGGATCAAGTCCCACGTCAGGTTCCCTGCATGGAGCTGCTTCTCCCTCTGTCTGTGTCTTACCTGTCTCTGTGTATCTCATGAATAAATAAATAAAATTTAAAAAAAATAAAAGTCAACATGGACACATAAAACTAAATACAAAAAAAAGTTCCTTGATTCACCTAAATGATTCTAGGAATGGAAGAAAAAGAAAGAAAGAAAGAAAGAAGCAAGAAGAAGAAAGAAAGAAAGAGAAAAAGAAAGAAAGAAAGAAGAAAGAAGAAAAGAAGAAAGAAAGAAAGAAAGAAAGAAATTACATTAAATATAAATGGGCTAAAAGGTAGAGATTTCTAGGCTTAATAAAAACACAAAACCAAAACATGTAATATTTACAAGAAAAATATTTAAATTTAGATTGTGGTTAAACAGACTCCTAAAGTAGTCCTATGATTCTTGTCCCCTTGGTCTCACACCCTGTGTGAACTCTTTTCTTTGAATATGTGTGTGATTTGCTTCTAAACCATAGAATACAGCAAAGATAATGGCATAGAAATAGATTTGAAAATTGCTATCAATGAATTTTTACCTAATTGATATTCATAGACTATAGATAGGTACTTATTGTAGCATTCCCAAATAAACAAGGAGCATTCACCAAGACAGACCATATTATAGCCTTATAAACATGTCTCAGTACATTTCAAAGAATGGAAGAATATGACTTCCACCTACAATGTAATTAATTAGAAACTAAAAACAATAAATTATCTATAAATCTCCAAATATGTTTAAACAACACATTTCTGAAGAACCCATGCAACAAAGAAATCTTACGAGTAATTAGAACATATTTTGAACTAATGATTGCTAAATGATAATGAAAGCATTTTAACAAAATATATGAGATACAGCTAAAGCAATATTTTTTTTTAATTTTATTTATTATTTACGATAGTCACAGAGAGAGAGAGAGAGGCAGAGACACAGACAGAGAGAGAAGCAGGCTCCATGCACCGGGAGCCCGACGTGGGATTCGATCCCGGGTCTCCAGGATCACGCCCTGAGCCAAAGGCAGGTGCCAAACTGCTGCACACCCAGGGATCCCCTAAAGCAATATTTTTAAAAAGTTGTAATTTTCAAATGGTTATGTTGAAAGAATGACAGTTGTAAATAATTGTATGTATTTCTATCTTAAGAAGTAAAAGACAAATAAAAACTCTGGCAATTTAACCCAAAAATAAGTGCAAAAAGAAAATAACATTGAAGGCAGCTATCAATAAAACAAAAAAAATAGACAGAGAAATCAATAATCAAGTTCGTTCTTTGAAAATAATGTAACTGTTAAATTTCAAAAAAAATATTACTAATATCCAGAATAAGTAAGGGATCTTTTTAATCATTAAAAAAGGTAAGGGAATATTATGAACAACTTTAGAGTAATGAATTTTGCAACATACCCAAAATGGAAAAATCGTATGAAAGATGCAAATGAACAAAATCAATACGGAAGAAATAGAAAATAGGAAGAGTCTCATATATTGCAAAAAAATATTAAATTTGTTATTAGGTTTTCTCCCCCAAAATTTCAAGTCTAAATGATTTCATGGTGAATTCAATCAAATGTAGTGAAAGGAACCCTACCAATCTTGAATGTGCTCTTCAAGAAATAGAAGAGAGTATATTTTTCAACTGACTTATACTTAAACTTAAGATGCCAAATCAGATAAATATTACAAATAATAGAAGTACAGGCCAAATCAGATAAATATATTCCAAATAATAGAATTACAGACCAATGTACTTCATGAATACAGATGCAAACATTCTTAGCAAAAAATTAGTAAATCAAATTAGTAAATCAAAAATACATTCCAAGTAGGGCTTATCCTAGGAATTCAAGATTGGCTTTGAATTTAAATATTAATCATAAAAATAAATATTAATCATTGAATTTCACCACCTTAATAGGATAAAGAAGAACAACCATGTGATCACTTCAATAAGTGACCCTAGATAGGTTCTAGATGCAAAACATGTCCAGAAAAATAAAGAATGGACAGCCTTTCACAACTTTTTGAGGGTCCCAGTGTGGATCAAAGCAGAAGAATGACTCTCAGTGCCTCAGAATAAAAGTGGCAGAGTAAATGATTCATTGGACCTGAAGAGGTCATGCAGAGAGGAATGAGGAATGATAGTGTAGCAGATCTCCACGGACAAAGACTAAAGATGAATGGATAACCCAAATACTAGAGGGATACTGCCAGTACCTTGATGTACTACTGCGAGGCCCAGGAACTCAGCCACAGACCTCATAAAAGTTTTACTTGAACCTCAATTTATCGAGATTAACATTCACTTCCTCAGTAAAAAGAAGATTATAATTATAACATTTTTGGTGATAAATTAGTGATAAAAACATAGAAACTAAGTAAGTGAGAAAGGAAGTGATTATTATTACCCTTATCTACAATGGATATAACAACAAGAAATTGAACAAGATAGGAAATGTTAACATAATATTCTGCATTATACAATGGTGAAAATATGTTTTAAATATTTTATTTATTAATTCACAAGAAAACAGATAGAGGCAGAGACAGAGGCAGAGGGAGAAGCAGACTCTATGCAGGGAGCTGATGTGAGACACATTTCTGGCACCCTTGGAATCACTCTCTGAGACAAAGGCAGATGCTCAATCACAGATGCCAACCCTGTTTGGCATCCCAAACAGTGAAAATATTTACATAGTCTTAAGAGAGCCACCAAAAATTATAATGTAATTGTATTTAAAGTTTGGATAGAGTAGATAGGGGTGTGTGTGTGTGTGTGTAGCTGATTGTATCTATCTTTCCACTGTAGGAAGTCAGTAAATGATATTACTAGAAAATCAAGAATAGCATAAATTCATGTTTTTTTTCTTTTTTACAAGCATTGGAAATAGCTTTTTAAAACCATGTACATGTATAACTTTGATAAAATATTGCATTAATATATCAGTATAACATGATGAATTTACACATGAAATAATTTTGAAGGGCAGTATAGTGACATATAAGAATATATAAATACATATACATACCTCCTTAAAAAAAATATCTGAGTAATGTAAAATTTAGCATTAGTAATTAGTAATTAACATTAAAATTTAATTGCAGTAATTGAGGTTTTCTGTGTGCGTGTAAATGTCAGATTTTTAATAATGGACACAAATCACTTTCTTAAGTTAGAGGAAATGCCCAATAAGGTTATTTTTTAGAAGAAGAAATAATTAGAATAGAAATGAAGATAAATGGTATTGACAGATAGATAGAAAACTTTTTCCAGAGTTTACACATTTCTAAATATCCCTTAAGCACACATATACAGGCACACACACATACACACATACACACCACTGTGGTTAAGAATCAATTTCTGTTTTTAGGGGGGAAAAGGTGACCAATGTAATCCTTAGCAGAACCACAGACATGTAGTTCAATGTTAAAAGGGCTGACAGTCTTCAGAGAGAAAGCACAGTGTCCATGTCACTATCAAACCACAAGACCACACAAGAAGATCATGGAGATGTCCCTTCAGCCTAGTGAAAAAAAAAGTCTCAGAAAGGCAAGGGAACTTGGCATATATGGCACATAGCTTCTGGGAGTTCAGATGCAAGTATGCACAGTCCTACTCATGCCACACGGAGAGCTGTCAATAATCTTAATCAAATTCTCAGCTATCAGAGATTTTTTTGTTCATTCCTGATTTTCTTGAAAACCAAGAGCAAGTGACCCCACAAGCATCCAATAAGCAGGACTCTGATTTAATGTATGAAGGAGGAAAAATTAAAGAGATATTTCAAGTTGCTAACACACAGTTACCGAGCTTCCTACAATGACAACAAATGTTCATTATTGTAGTTGTTTTTGTTACTATATTTTCTCCCTGCAGGGATTCAAGGTTATAAAACTAAGTATATCTAACAGTAGAAGTCTCTGAGAACGGAATTAAAGGTAGGTGCCATGAAATTTGAGAGGAGGGGGGACAGCAGTTACCCAAAATGGGATTAAAAAAGCCAGAAGACACTAACTGTGCCAAGAATGGCCTGTGTTTGTGTCAAAAATAAATGGTTCTTGGGCGTCTGCTTTAAAAATAACTAAGAAAAAAATAAAAAGTAAAAATAAATCTGTGATCAATACTCTTTTGATACTCTTTTTATTGCTTTCAAATCAAAAAAGCATTGCTCTCTCTGTAACTAAAGTTAAATAAGTTTTTCAGCAGTGTATACTAGAAACAGCCTTTTTTCCCCCCAATTGTTCCCTGCAAGGATTCTGAAGGGAGAGCAAGAAATTGGTTTTGTCTCATCTTCATGAAACATTTTTATTGAGTAAATTAACTCAAAAAGATGTCAAGCAGTGACTCTGACTGCAACCCTGAGTAATGAACATGTTGTACGCTTGACATCTAACACCAAATTCCACTAGTCCTCACACCATTCTCCATTTAAAAAGACAAACATTGATGGTTCTTGGAGTGATGGCAAATTCCACTTGGACCCCTGCATGCCCGATGTGCGTAGCTACACACGCTGCTATCCTGCCTGCAATATTTACCACCACAAACTGCTTTTCCCTTTGGCTGAATTGAGAAGGAGAGCCATCAGAAACACTTTTCTCATTACTCTTTTATCTGGTCATTCACATTTTCAGTTTTCCTTCTAACTCTATTTTTACATAACCGCTCTTATTCCAAATCCACAAGTCATCTTTTTCCCCTGTTTAAAAAAATATTGAGACCTGGGGATTAATGTGGCATTCTAAATGTATTTTTATTTTAAAAGCATAGGCAGTGACAAATGGAGGAGTATATACTGCTTCATTTTTCTTGATGGGTCAAGCATCGGCAAGAGAACAAATAGATTTTTGAAGTTTAGTGAATCTTCTCCAGATCTATTGAAGTATTAGACATGTCTATTTTTAAACATTATTAGTAGAAATAATCAGTTTTTCATGTTAAACAAGGAGTTGTTCTTTCTCATAGATCTGTGCTTCAGGCTGGAAGGGAAAGTCACGCAGCAGATGGACATTAAAAGTGGGGAAAGATCAAAGGGCGTCATCACTGGAACTCAAGCTCTAGGAGTGGAGGGCCAGGTGGACACCGAAGGATAAAGTTAATATGATATTTTTCTGCTACCAGCAGGCAGGAAGACCAGAGCAAACACAGCTTCATGTGCAGAAATCATCTATCAGCTGCTGGTAACTTGCTTGGATTATCCCCAATGGCTTGCCTAAATCCATCTCATATAATATTACCATGCAAATCCATGATAGTCCTTGTACCAAATCGATGTGTTAAACTTGAAAATGAGCTATGAATCACATGTCAAAGGTATTTAGGTAGTACTGCTTAGATAAGTCCCTTACCGTGGGTTGCCAAGGACTAATTTTAGCACTATGTAATTGCATGAGTTTCATTCCAAAATAAAATATTAAATTTGTTATTACTGCAATGATAATAAAAGCATTTAATGAACTCAGTGGTGGACACTTCACATGTATTATGTCACTTCATATTCACAAAGTCTTACATGGGTAGTGATGCTTTACCCATTTTGAAGATAAGAGAGGAAAAAGACTG